>NW_028120419.1:0-62821 GCF_965178545.1 Coloeus monedula
GACCCCCCCAACCCCCACTGCGCATGCGCGGGCGCCCTGGCCGGGCCCCCCCCACCCCCACTGCGCATGCGCGGGCGCGCTGGCCGGGCCCCCCACCCACTGCGCATGCGCGGGAGAGCTGGACGGCCCCCCCACCCCCACTGCGCATGCGCGGTGCGCCTGCCGGCCCCCCCTCCCCACTGCGCATGCACCGGCAGGCTGGGCCCCCCCCACCCCCCACTGCGCATGCGCGGGCGCGCTGGCCCCCCCCCCCCCCTCCCCACTGCGCATGCGCGGGCGCTCTGGGCCCCCCCCCCCACCCCCCACTGCACATGCCCGGGCGCGCTGGGCCCGTCCCTGTGCTGGCACTGCTGGGGCACCTGCAGTGCTGGCAGCACCTCTGGGACAAGAGGGACACGGAGGGGCTGGAGCCAGTCCAGGCAAGGGAACGGAGCTGGCAAGGGGCTGGAGAGTTCCTGAGAGAGCTGGGAAAGGGGCACAGCCTGCAGCAAAGGAGGCTCAGGCGGGACCTTGTGGCTCTGCACAAGCCCCTGACAGCAGGGGGCAGCCGGGGGGGTCGGGCTCTGCTCCCAGGGAACAGGGACAGGAGGAGAGGGAACGGCCTCAGGCTGGGCCAGGGGAGCCTCAGGGTGGATATTGGGGAAATTCCTCCATGGAAAGGGCGCTCAGGCCTTGGCACAGCTGCCCAGGAGGTTTGGAGTGCCCACCCCTGGGAGTGCTCCAACACCTGTGGCTGTGGCATGGCATGGACGTGGTCAGCGGTGGCCGTGCTGGTGCTGGTTGCACTCAGTGATCTCCGAGGTCTTTTCCAACCTTGATTCCGCTCTCAAGGCAGCCCCACGGAGGACCAGAACAAAAGGCACCCCCAGGCTGGGCCCCCCCACCCCACTGCGCATGCGCGGGCGCCCTGGCCGGGCCCCCACCCCACTGCGCATGCGCGGGAGAGCTGGACGGCTCCCCCCACCCCTACTGCGCATGCGCGGGCGCCTGCCGGCCCCCCCCACCCCCACTGCGCATGCGCGGGCGCGCTGGCCGGGCCCCCACCTCACTGCGCATGCGCGGGAGAGCTGGACGGCCCCCCCACCCCCACTGCGCATGCGCGATGCGCCTGCCGGCCCCCCCACCCCCACTGCGCATGCGCCGGCACGCTGGGCCCCCCCCACCCCCACTGCGCATGCGCCGGCAGGCTGTTGCCCCCCCCCCCCCCCCCCCCCCCACCACCTACTGCGCATGCGCGGGCGCGCTGGGCCCGTCCCCCCCACCCACTGCGCATGCGCGGGCGCCCTGGCCGGGACCCCACCCCACTGCGCATGCGCGGGAGAGCTGGACGGCTCCCCCACCACCACTGCGCATGCGCGGGCGCCTGCCGGCCCCCCCCACCCCCACTGCGCATGCGCGGGCGCCCTGGCCGGGCCCCCACCCCACTGCGCATGCGCGGGAGAGCTGGACGACCCCCCAACCCCCACTGCGCATGCGCGGTGCGCCTGCCGGCCCCCCCCACCCCCACTGCGCATGCGCCGTTACGCTGGGCCCCCCCCACCCCCACTGCGCATGCGCCGGCAGGCTGTTGCCCCCCCCACCTCCCACTGCGCATGCGCGGGCGCCCTGGCCGGGACCCCACCCCACTGCGCATGCGCGGGAGAGCTGGACGGCCCCCCCACCCCCACTGCGCATGCGCGGGCGCGCTGGCTGGCCCCCACCCCACTGCGCAGGCGCGGGAGAGCTGGACGACCCCCCCAAACACCACTGCGCATGCGCGGGCGCTCTGGGCCCCCCCCCCTACCCCCCACTGCACATGCCCGGGCGCGCTGGGCCCGTCCCTGTGCTGGCACTGCTGGGGCACCTGCAGTGCTGGCAGCACCTCTGGGACAAGAGGGACACGGAGGGGCTGGAGCGAGTCCAGGCAAGGGAACGGAGCTGGCAAGGGGCTGGAGAGTTCCTGAGAGAGCTGGGAAAGGGGCACAGCCTGCAGCAGAGGAGGCTCAGGCGGGACCTTGTGGCTCTGCACAAGCCCCTGACAGCAGGGGGCAGCCGGGGGGGTCGGGCTCTGCTCCCAGGGAACAGGGACAGGAGGAGAGGGAACGGCCTCAGGCTGGGCCAGGGGAGGCTCAGGGTGGATATTGGGGAAATTCCTCCATGGAAAGGGCGCTCAGGCCTTGGCACAGCTGCCCAGGGAGGTTTGGAGTGCCCACCCCTGGGAGTGCTCCAACACCTGTGGCTGTGGCATGGCATGGACGTGGTCAGCGGTGGCCGTGCTGGTGCTGGTTGCACTCAGTGATCTCCGAGGTCTTTTCCAACCTTGATTCCGCTCTCAAGGCAGCCCCACGGAGGACCAGAACAAAAGGCACCCCCAGGCTGGGCCCCCCCACCCCACTGCGCATGCGCGGGCGCCCTGGCCGGGCCCCCGCCCCACTGCACATGCGCGGGAGAGCTGGACGGCTCCCCCCACCCCTACTGCGCATGCGCGGGCGCCTGCCGGCCCCCCCACCCCCACTGCGCATGCGCGGGCGCGCTGGCCGGGCCCCCACCCCACTGCGCATGCGCGGGAGAGCTGGACGACCCCCCCAACCCCCACTGCGCATGCGCGGGCGCCCTGGCCGGGCCCCCCCCACCCCACTGCGCATGCGCGGGCGCGCTGGCCGGGCCCCCCACCCACTGCGCATGCGCGGGAGAGCTGGACGGCCCCCCCCACCCCCACTGCGCATGCGCGGTGCGCCTGCCGGCCCCCCCCTCCCCACTGCGCATGCGCCGGCAGGCTGGGCCCCCCCCACCCCCCACTGCGCATGCGCGGGCGCGCTGGCCCCCCCCCCTCCCCACTGCGCATGCGCGGGCGCTCTGGGCCCCCCCCCCACCCCCCACTGCACATGCCCGGGCGCGCTGGGCCCGTCCCTGTGCTGGCACTGCTGGGGCACCTGCAGTGCTGGCAGCACCTCTGGGACAAGAGGGACACGGAGGGGCTGGAGCGAGTCCAGGCAAGGGAACGGAGCTGGCAAGGGGCTGGAGAGTTCCTGAGAGAGCTGGGAAAGGGGCACAGCCTGCAGCAAAGGAGGCTCAGGCGGGACCTTGTGGCTCTGCACAAGCCCCTGACAGCAGGGGGCAGCCGGGGGGGTCGGGCTCTGCTCCCAGGGAACAGGGACAGGAGGAGAGGGAACGGCCTCAGGCTGGGCCAGGGGAGGCTCAGGGTGGATATTGGGGAAATTCCTCCATGGAAAGGGCGCTCAGGCCTTGGCACAGCTGCCCAGGGAGGTTTGGAGTGCCCACCCCTGGGAGTGCTCCAACACCTGTGGCTGTGGCATGGCATGGACGTGGTCAGCGGTGGCCGTGCTGGTGCTGGTTGCACTCAGTGATCTCCGAGGTCTTTTCCAACCTTGATTCCGCTCTCAAGGCAGCCCCACGGAGGACCAGAACAAAAGGCACCCCCAGGCTGGGCCCCCCCACCCCACTGCGCATGCGCGGGCGCCCTGGCCGGGCCCCCACCCCACTGCACATGCGCGGGAGAGCTGGACGGCTCCCCCCACCCCTACTGCGCATGCGCGGGCGCCTGCCGGCCCCCCCACCCCCACTGCGCATGCGCGGGCGCCCTGGCCGGGCCCCCCCCACCCCCTACTGCGCATGCGCGGGCGCGCTGGCCGGGCCCCCCACCCACTGCGCATGCGCGGGAGAGCTGGACGGCCCCCCCCACCCCCACTGCGCATGCGCGGTGCGCCTGCCGGCCCCCCCCTCCCCACTGCGCATGCGCCGGCAGGCTGGGCCCCCCCCACCCCCCACTGCGCATGCGCGGGCGCGCTGGCCCCCCCCCTCCCCACTGCGCATGCGCGGGCGCTCTGGGCCCCCCCCCCACCCCCCACTGCACATGCCCGGGCGCGCTGGGCCCGTCCCTGTGCTGGCACTGCTGGGGCACCTGCAGTGCTGGCAGCACCTCTGGGACAAGAGGGACACGGAGGGGCTGGAGCCAGTCCAGGCAAGGGAACGGAGCTGGCAAGGGGCTGGAGAGTTCCTGAGAGAGCTGGGAAAGGGGCACAGCCTGCAGCAAAGGAGGCTCAGGCGGGACCTTGTGGCTCTGCACAAGCCCCTGACAGGAGGGGGCAGCCGGGGGGGTCGGGCTCTGCTCCCAGGGAACAGGGACAAGAGGAGAGGGAACGGCCTCAGGCTGGGCCAGGGGAGGCTCAGGGTGGATATTGGGGAAATTCCTCCATGGAAAGGGCGCTCAGGCCTTGGCACAGCTGCCCAGGGAGGTTTGGAGTGCCCACCCCTGGGAGTGCTCCAACACCTGTGGCTGTGGCATGGCATGGACGTGGTCAGCAGTGGCCGTGCTGGTGCTGGTTGCACTCAGTGATCTCCGAGGTCTTTTCCAACCTTGATTCCGCTCTCAAGGCAGCCCCACGGAGGACCAGAACAAAAGGCACCCCCAGGCTGGGCCCCCCCACCCCACTGCGCATGCGCGGGCGCCCTGGCCGGGACCCCACCCCACTGCGCATGCGCGGGAGAGCTGGACGGCTCCCCCACCACCACTGCGCATGCGCGGGCGCCTGCCGGCCCCCCCCACCCCCACTGCGCATGCGCGGGCGCGCTGGCAGGGCCCCCACCCCACTGCGCATGCGCGGGAGAGCTGGACGACCCCCCCAACCCCCACTGCGCATGCGCGGGCGCCCTGGCCGGGACCCCACCCCACTGCGCATGCGCGGGAGAGCTGGACGGCCCCCCCACCCCAACTGCGCATGCGCGGGCGCGCTGGCTGGCCCCCACCCCACTGCGCAAGCGCGAGAGAGCTGGACGACCCCCCCAACCCCCACTGCGCATGCGCGGGCGCCCTGGCCGGGCCCCCCCCACCCCCACTGCACATGCCCGGGCGCGCTGGGCCCATCCCTGTGCTGGCACTGCTGGGGCACCTGCAGTGCTGGCAGCACCTCTGGGACAAGAGGGACACGGAGGGGCTGGAGCCAGTCCAGGCAAGGGAACGGAGCTGGCAAGGGGCTGGAGAGTTCCTGAGAGAGCTGGGAAAGGGGCACAGCCTGCAGCAAAGGAGGCTCAGGCGGGACCTTGTGGCTCTGCACAAGCCCCTGACAGGAGGGGGCAGCCGGGGGGGTCGGGTTCTGCTCCCAGGGAACAGGGACAGGAGGAGAGGGAACGGCCTCAGGCTGGGCCAGGGGAGGCTCAGGGTGGATATTGGGGAAATTCCTCCATGGAAAGGGCGCTCAGGCCTTGGCACAGCTGCCCAGGGAGGTTTGGAGTGCCCACCCCTGGGAGTGCTCCAACACCTGTGGCTGTGGCATGGCATGGACGTGGTCAGCGGTGGCCGTGCTGGTGCTGGTTGCACTCAGTGATCTCCGAGGTCTTTTCCAACCTTGATTCCGCTCTCAAGGCAGCCCCACGGAGGACCAGAACAAAAGGCACCCCCAGGCTGGGCCCCCCCACCCCACTGCGCATGCGCGGGCGCCCTGGCCGGGCCCCCACCCCACTGCGCATGCGCGAGAGAGCTGGACGGCTCCCCCACCACCACTGCGCATGCGCGGGCGCCTGCCGGCCCCCCCCACCCCCACTGCGCATGCGCGGGCGCGCTGGCCGGGCCCCCTCCCCACTGCGCATGCGCGGGAGAGCTGGACGACCCCCCCAACCCCCACTGCGCATGCGCGGCGCCCTGGCAGGGCCCCCACCCCACTGCGCATGCGCGGGAGAGCTGGACGGCTCCCCCACCACCACTGCGCATGCGCGGGCGCCTGCCGGCCCCCCCCACCCCCACTGCGCATGCGCGGGCGCGCTGGCAGGGCCCCCCACCCCACTGCGCATGCGCGGGAGAGCTGGACGACCCCCCCAACCCCCACTGCGCATGCGCGGGCGCCCTGGCCGGGCCCCCACCCCACTGCGCATGCGCGGGAGAGCTGGACGGCCCCCCCACCCCCACTGCGCATGCGCGGTGCGCCTGCCGGCCCCCCCCACCCCCACTGCGCATGCGCCGTTACGCTGGGCCCCCCCTACCCCCACTGCGCATGCGCCGGCAGGCTGTTGCCCCCCCCACCTCCCACTGCGCATGCGCGGGCGCCCTGGCCGGGACCCCACCCCACTGCGCATGCGCGGGAGAGCTGGACGGCCCCCCCACCCCCACTGCGCATGCGCGGGCGAGCTGGCTGGCCCCCACCCCACTGCGCAAGCGCGGGAGAGCTGGACGACCCCCCCAACCCCCACTGCGCATGCGCGGGCGCCCTGGCCGGGCCCCCCCCACCCCCACTGCGCATGCGCGGGCGCGCTGGCCGGGCCCCCCACCCACTGCGCATGCGCGGGAGAGCTGGACGGCCCCCCCAACCCCCACTGCGCATGCGCGGGCGCCCTGGCCGGGCCCCCCACCCCACTGCGCATGCGCGGGAGAGCTGGACGGCCCCCCCACCCCCACTGCGCATGCGCGGTGCGCCTGCCGGCCCCCCCCACCCCCACTGCGCATGCGCCGTTATGCTGGGCCCCCCCCACCCCCACTGCGCATGCGCCGGCAGGCTGTTGCCCCCCCCACCTCCCACTGCGCATGCGCGGGCGCCCTGGCCGGGACCCCACCCCCACTGCGCATGCGCGGGCGCGCTGGCTGGCCCCCCACCCCACTGCGCAAGCGCGGGAGAGCTGGACGACCCCCCCAACCCCCACTGCGCATGCGCGGGCGCCCTGGCCGGGCCCCC
Organism: Coloeus monedula; assembly: GCF_965178545.1. Lineage (NCBI taxonomy): Eukaryota > Metazoa > Chordata > Aves > Passeriformes > Corvidae > Coloeus > Coloeus monedula. The sequence continues at coordinate 6,663 of NW_028120419.1, forward strand.
CCCACCCCCACTGCGCATGCGCGGGCGCGCTGGCCGGGCCCCCCACCCACTGCGCATGCGCGGGAGAGCTGGACGGCCCCCCCACCCCCACTGCGCATGCGCGGTGCGCCTGCCGGCCCCCCCCTCCCCACTGCGCATGCGCCGGCAGGCTGGGCCCCCCCCACCCCCCACTGCGCATGCGCGGGCGCGCTGGCCCCCCCCCCCCTCCCCACTGCGCATGCGCGGGCGCTCTGGGCCCCCCCCCCACCCCCCACTGCACATGCCCGGGCGCGCTGGGCCCGTCCCTGTGCTGGCACTGCTGGGGCACCTGCAGTGCTGGCAGCACCTCTGGGACAAGAGGGACACGGAGGGGCTGGAGCCAGTCCAGGCAAGGGAACGGAGCTGGCAAGGGGCTGGAGAGTTCCTGAGAGAGCTGGGAAAGGGGCACAGCCTGCAGCAAAGGAGGCTCAGGCGGGACCTTGTGGCTCTGCACAAGCCCCTGACGGGGCAGCCGGGGGGGTCGGGTTCTGCTCCCAGGGAACAGGGACAGGAGGAGAGGGAACGGCCTCAGGCTGGGCCAGGGGAGGCTCAGGGTGGGTATTGGGGAAATTCCTCCATGGAAAGGGCGCTCAGGCCTTGCCACAGCTGCCCAGGGAGGTTTGGGAGTGCCACCCCTGGGAGTGCTCCAACACCTGTGGCTGTGGCATGGCATGGACGTGGTCAGCGGTGGCCGTGCTGGTGCTGGTTGCACTCAGTGATCTCCGAGGTCTTTTCCAACCTTGATTCCGCTCTCAAGGCAGCCCCACGGAGGACCAGAACAAAGGCACCCCCAGGCTGGGCCCCCCACCCCACTGCGCATGCGCGGGCGCCCTGGCCGGGCCCCCACCTCACTGCGCATGCGCGGGAGAGCTGGACGGCCCCCCCACCCCCACTGCGCATGCGCGGTGCGCCTGCCGGCCCCCCCACCCCCACTGCGCATGCGCGTTACGCTGGGCCCCCCCCACCCCCACTGCGCATGCGCCGGCAGGCTGTTGGCCCCCCCCCCCCCCCCACCACCTACTGCGCATGCGCGGGCGCGCTGGGCCCGTCCCCCCCACCCACTGCGCATGCGCGGGCGCCCTGGCCGGGACCCCACCCCACTGCGCATGCGCGGGAGAGCTGGACGGCTCCCCACCACCACTGCGCATGCGCGGGCGCCTGCCGGCCCCCCCCACCCCCACTGCGCATGCGCCGTTACGCTGGGCCCCCCCCCACCCCCACTGCGCATGCGCCGGCAGGCTGTTGCCCCCCCACCTCCCACTGCGCATGCGCGGGCGCCCTGGCCGGACCCCACCCCACTGCGCATGCGCGGGAGAGCTGGACGGCCCCCCCACCCCCACTGCGCATGCGCGGGAGAGCTGGACGGGCCCCCCCCCACCCCTACTGCGCATGCGCGGGCGCCTGCCGGCCCCCCCACCCCCACTGCGCATGCGCGGGCGCGCTGGCCGGGCCCCCACCCCACTGCGCATGCGCGGGAGAGCTGGACGGCCCCCCACCCCCACTGCGCATGCGCGGTGCGCCTGCCGGCCCCCCCTCCCCACTGCGCATGCGCCGGCAGGCTGGGCCCCCCCCCCCCCCCCCCCCCACTGCGCATGCGCGGGCGCTCTGGGGCCCCCCCCCCCCCCACCCCCCACTGCACATGCCCGGGCGCGCTGGGCCCGTCCCTGTGCTGGCACTGCTGGGGCACCTGCAGTGCTGGCAGCACCTCTGGGACAAGAGGACACGGAGGGCTGGAGCCAGTCCAGGCAAGGGAACGGAGCTGGCAAGGGGCTGAGAGTTCCTGAGAGAGCTGGGAAAGGGGCACAGCCTGAGCAAAGGAGGCTCAGGCGGGACCTTGTGGCTCTGCACAAGCCCCTGACAGGAGGGGGCAGCCGGGGGGTCGGGTTCTGCTCCCAGGGAACAGGGACAGGAGGAGAGGGAACGGCCTCAGGCTGGGCCAGGGGAGGCTCAGGGTGGATATTGGGGAATTCCTCCATGGAAAGGGCGCTCAGGCCTTGGCACAGCTGCCCAGGGAGGTTTGGAGTGCCCACCCCTGGGAGTGCTCCAACACCTGTGGCTGTGGCATGGCATGGACGTGGTCAGCGGTGGCCGTGCTGGTGCTGGTTGCACTCAGTGATCTCCGAGGTCTTTTCCAACCTTGATTCCGCTCTCAAGGCAGCCCACGGAGGACCAGAACAAAAGGCACCCCCAGGCTGGGCCCCCCCACCCCACTGCGCATGCGCGGGCGCCCTGGCCGGGCCCCCACCCCACTGCGCATGCGCGAGAGAGCTGGACGGCTCCCCCACCACCACTGCGCATGCGCGGGCGCCTGCCGGCCCCCCCCACCCCCACTGCGCATGCGCGGCGCGCTGGCCGGGCCCCCTCCCCACTGCGCATGCGCGGGAGAGCTGGACGACCCCCCAACCCCCACTGCGCATGCGCGGGCGCCCTGGCCGGGCCCCCACCCCACTGCGCATGCGCGGGAGAGCTGGACGGCTCCCCCACCACCACTGCGCATGCGCGGGCGCCTGCCGGCCCCCCCCACCCCCACTGCGCATGCGCGGGCGCGCTGGCAGGGCCCCCCACCCCACTGCGCATGCGCGGGAGAGCTGGACGACCCCCCAACCCCCACTGCGCATGCGCGGGCGCCCTGGCCGGGCCCCCACCCCACTGCGCATGCGCGGAGAGCTGGACGGCCCCCCCACCCCCACTGCGCATGCGCGGTGCGCCTGCCGGCCCCCCCCACCCCCACTGCGCATGCGCCGTTACGCTGGCCCCCCCACCCCCACTGCGCATGCGCCCGGCAGGCTGTTGCCCCCCCCACCTCCCACTGCGCATGCGCGGGCCCTGGCCGGGACCCCACCCCACTGCGCATGCGCGGGAGAGCTGGACGGCCCCCCCACCCCCACTGCGCATGCGCGGGCGCGCTGGCTGGCCCCCACCCCACTGCGCAAGCGCGGGAGAGCTGGACGACCCCCCCAACCCCCACTGCGCATGCGCGGGCGCCCTGGCCGGGCCCCCCCCACCCCCACTGCGCATGCGCGGGCGCGCTGGCCGGGCCCCCCACCCACTGCGCATGCGCGGGAGAGCTGACGGCCCCCCCCCCACCCCACTGCGCATGCGCGGTGCGCCTGCCGGCCCCCCCCCTCCCCACTGCGCATGCGCCGGCAGGCTGGGCCCCCCCCACCCCCCACTGCGCATGCGCGGGCGCGCTGGCCCCCCCCCTCCCCACTGCGCATGCGCGGGCGCTCTGGGCCCCCCCCCCACCCCCCACTGCACATGCCCGGGCGCGCTGGGCCCGTCCCTGTGCTGGCACTGCTGGGGCACCTGCAGTGCTGGCAGCACCTCTGGGACAAGAGGGACACGGAGGGGCTGGAGCCAGTCCAGGCAAGGGAACGGAGCTGGCAAGGGGCTGGAGAGTTCCTGAGAGAGCTGGGAAAGGGGCACAGCCTGCAGCAAAGGAGGCTCAGGCGGGACCTTGTGGCTCTGCACAAGCCCCTGACAGGAGGGGGCAGCCGGGGGGTCGGGCTCTGCTCCCAGGGAACAGGGACAGGAGGAGAGGGAACGGCCTCAGGCTGGGCCAGGGGAGGCTCAGGGTGGATACTGGGGAAATTCCTCCATGGAAAGGGCGCTCAGGCCTTGGCACAGCTGCCCAGGGAGGTTTGGAGTGCCCACCCCTGGGAGTGCTCCAACACCTGTGGCTGTGGCATGGCATGGACGTGGTCAGCGGTGGCCGTGCTGGTGCTGGTTGCACTCAGTGATCTCCGAGGTCTTTTCCAACCTTGATTCCGCTCTCAAGGCAGCCCCACGGAGGACCAGAACAAAAGGCACCCCCAGGCTGGGCCCCCCCACCCCACTGCGCATGCGCGGGCGCCCTGGCCGGGCCCCCACCCCACTGCGCATGCGCGGGAGAGCTGGACGGCTCCCCCCACCCCTACTGCGCATGCGCGGGCGCCTGCCGGCCCCCCCACCCCCACTGCGCATGCGCGGGCGCGCTGGCCGGGCCCCCACCTCACTGCGCATGCGCGGGAGAGCTGGACGGCCCCCCCACCCCCACTGCGCATGCGCGGTGCGCCTGCCGGCCCCCCCACCCCCACTGCGCATGCGCCGGCACGCTGGGCCCCCCCCACCCCCACTGCGCATGCGCCGGCAGGCTGTTGGCCCCCCCCCCCCCCCCCCCACCACCTACTGCGCATGCGCGGGCGCGCTGGGCCCGTCCCCCCCACCCACTGCGCATGCGCGGGCGCCCTGGCCGGGACCCCACCCCACTGCGCATGCGCGGGAGAGCTGGACGGCTCCCCCACCATAACTGCGCATGCGCGGGCGCCTGCCGGCCCCCCCCCACCCCCACTGCGCATGCGCGGGCGCGCTGGCAGGGCCCCCACCCCACTGCGCATGCGCGGGAGAGCTGGACGACCCCCCAACCCCCACTGCGCATGCGCGGGCGCCCTGGCCGGGCCCCCACCCCACTGCGCATGCGCGGGAGAGCTGGACGGCCCCCCCACCCCCACTGCGCATGCGCGGTGCGCCTGCCGGCCCCCCCCACCCCCACTGCGCATGCGCCGTTACGCTGGGCCCCCCCCACCCCCACTGCGCATGCGCCGGCAGGCTGTTGCCCCCCCCACCTCCCACTGCGCATGCGCGGACGCCCTGGCCGGGACCCCACCCCACTGCGCATGCGCGGGAGAGCTGGACGGCCCCCCCACCCCCACTGCGCATGCGCGGGCGCGCTGGCTGGCCCCCCACCCCACTGCGCAGGCGCGGGAGAGCTGGACGACCCCCCCAAACACCACTGCGCATGCGCGGGCGCCCTGGCCGGGCCCCCACCCCACTGCGCATGCGCGGGAGAGCTGGACGGCTCCCCCACCACCATTGCGCATGCGCGGGCGCCCTGGCCGGGACCCCCCCACCCCCACTGCGCATGCGCCGGCAGGCTGGGCCCCCCCCACCCCCCACTGCGCATGCGCGGGCGCGCTGGCCCCCCCCCCCCCCCCCTCCCCACTGCGCATGCGCGGGCGCTCTGGGCCCCCCCCCCCACCCCCCACTGCACATGCCCGGGCGCGCTGGGCCCGTCCCTGTGCTGGCACTGCTGGGGCACCTGCAGTGCTGGCAGCACCTCTGGGACAAGAGGGACACGGAGGGGCTGGAGCCAGTCCAGGCAAGGGAACGGAGCTGGCAAGGGGCTGGAGAGTTCCTGAGAGAGCTGGGAAAGGGGCACAGCCTGCAGCAAAGGAGGCTCAGGCGGGACCTTGTAGCTCTGCACAAGCCCCTGACAGGAGGGGGCAGCCGGGGGCGTCGGGCTCTGCTCCCAGGGAACAGGGACAGGAGGAGAGGGAACGGCCTCAGGCTGGGCCAGGGGAGGCTCAGGGTGGATATTGGGGAAATTCCTCCATGGAAAGGGCGCTCAGGCCTTGGCACAGCTGCCCAGGGAGGTTTGGAGTGCCCACCCCTGGGAGTGCTCCAACACCTGTGGCTGTGGCATGGCATGGACGTGGTCAGCGGTGGCCGTGCTGGTGCTGGTTGCACTCAGTGATCTCCGAGGTCTTTTCCAACCTTGATTCCGCTCTCAAGGCAGCCCCACGGAGGACCAGAACAAAAGGCACCCCCAGGCTGGGCCCCCCACCCCACTGCGCATGCGCGGGCGCCCTGGCCGGGCCCCCACCCCACTGCGCATGCGCGGGAGAGCTGGACGGCCCCCACCACACCTACTGCGCATGCGCGGGCGCCTGCGGGCCCCCCCACCCCCACTGCGCATGCGCGGGCGCGCTGGCCGGGCCCCCACCCCACTGCGCATGCGCGGGAGAGCTGGACGGCCCCCCCACCCCCACTGCGCATGCGCGGTGCGCCTGCCGGCCCCCCCCCTCCCCACTGCGCATGCGCCGGCAGGCTGGGCCCCCCCCCCCCCCCCCCCCCCACTGCGCATGCGCGGGCGCTCTGGGCCCCCCCCCCACCCCCCACTGCACATGCCCGGGCGCGCTGGGCCCATCCCTGTGCTGGCACTGCTGGGGCACCTGCAGTGCTGGCAGCACCTCTGGGACAAGAGGGACACGGAGGGGCTGGAGCCAGTCCAGGCAAGGGAACGGAGCTGGCAAGGGGCTGGAGAGTTCCTGAGAGAGCTGGGAAAGGGGCACAGCCTGCAGCAAAGGAGGCTCAGGCGGGACCTTGTGGCTCTGCACAAGCCCCTGACAGGAGGGGGCAGCCGGGGGGGTCGGGTTCTGCTCCCAGGGAACAGGGACAGGAGGAGAGGGAACGGCCTCAGGCTGGGCCAGGGGAGGCTCAGGGTGGATATTGGGGAAATTCCCCCATGGAAAGGGCGCTCAGGCCTTGGCACAGCTGCCCAGGGAGGTTTGGAGTGCCCACCCCTGGGAGTGCTCCAACACCTGTGGCTGTGGCATGGCATGGACGTGGTCAGCGGTGGCCGTGCTGGTGCTGGTTGCACTCAGTGATCTCCGAGGTCTTTTCCAACCTTGATTCCGCTCTCAAGGCAGCCCCACGGAGGACCAGAACAAAAGGCACCCCCAGGCTGGGCCCCCCCACCCCACTGCGCATGCGCGGGCGCCCTGGCCGGGCCCCCACCCCACTGCGCATGCGCGAGAGAGCTGGACGGCTCCCCCACCACCACTGCGCATGCGCGGGCGCCTGCCGGCCCCCCCCACCCCCACTGCGCATGCGCGGGCGCGCTGGCCGGGCCCCCTCCCCACTGCGCATGCGCGGGAGAGCTGGACGACCCCCCCAACCCCCACTGCGCATGCGCGGGCGCCCTGGCCGGGCCCCCACCCCACTGCGCATGCGCGGGAGAGCTGGACGGCTCCCCCACCACCACTGCGCATGCGCGGGCGCCTGCCGGCCCCCCCCACCCCCACTGCGCATGCGCGGGCGCGCTGGCAGGGCCCCCCACCCCACTGCGCATGCGCGGGAGAGCTGGACGGCCCCCCCACCCCCACTGCGCATGCGCGGTGCGCCTGCCGGCCCCCCCCACCCCCACTGCGCATGCGCCGTTACGCTGGGCCCCCCCCACCCCCACTGCGCATGCGCCGGCAGGCTGTTGCCCCCCCCACCTCCCACTGCGCATGCGCGGGCGCCCTGGCCGGGACCCCACCCCACTGCGCATGCGCGGGAGAGCTGGACGGCCCCCCCACCCCCACTGCGCATGCGCGGGCGCGCTGGCTGGCCCCCACCCCACTGCGCAAGCGCGGGAGAGCTGGACGACCCCCCCAACCCCCACTGCGCATGCGCGGGCGCCCTGGCCGGGCCCCCCACCCACTGCGCATGCGCGGGAGAGCTGGACGGCCCCCCCACCCCCACTGCGCATGCGCGGTGCGCCTGCCGGCCCCCCCCTCCCCACTGCGCATGCGCCGGCAGGCTGGGCCCCCCCCACCCCCCACTGCGCATGCGCGGGCGCGCTGGCCCCCCCCCCTCCCCACTGCGCATGCGCGGGCGCTCTGAGCCCCCCCCCACCCCCCACTGCACATGCCCGGGCGCGCTGGGCCCGTCCCTGTGCTGGCACTGCTGGGGCACCTGCAGTGCTGGCAGCACCTCTGGGACAAGAGGGACACGGAGGGGCTGGAGCCAGTCCAGGCAAGGGAACGGAGCTGGCAAGGGGCTGGAGAGTTCCTGAGAGAGCTGGGAAAGGGGCACAGCCTGCAGCAAAGGAGGCTCAGGCGGGACCTTGTGGCTCTGCACAAGCCCCTGACAGGAGGGGGCAGCCGGGGGGGTCGGGCTCTGCTCCCAGGGAACAGGGACAGGAGGAGAGGGAACGGCCTCAGGCTGGGCCAGGGGAGGCTCAGGGTGGATATTGGGGAAATTCCTCCATGGAAAGGGCGCTCAGGCCTTGGCACAGCTGCCCAGGGAGGTTTGGAGTGCCCACCCCTGGGAGTGCTCCAACACCTGTGGCTGTGGCATGGCATGGACGTGGTCAGCGGTGGCCGTGCTGGTGCTGGTTGCACTCAGTGATCTCCGAGGTCTTTTCCAACCTTGATTCCGCTCTCAAGGCAGCCCCACGGAGGACCAGAACAAAAGGCACCCCCAGGCTGGGCCCCCCCACCCAACTGCGCATGCGCGGGCGCCCTGGCCGGGCCCCCACCTCACTGCGCATGCGCGGGAGAGCTGGACGGCCCCCCCACCCCCACTGCGCATGCGCGGTGCGCCTGCCGGCCCCCCCACCCCCACTGCGCATGCGCCGGCACGCTGGGCCCCCCCATCCCCACTGCGCATGCGCCGGCAGGCTGTTGGCCCCCCCCCCCCACCACCACCTACTGCGCATGCGCGGGCGCGCTGGGCCCGTCCCCCCCACCCACTGCGCATGCGCGGGCGCCCTGGCCGGGACCCCACCCCACTGCGCATGCGCGGGAGAGCTGGACGGCTCCCCCACCACCACTGCGCATGCGCGGGCGCCTGCCGGCCCCCCCCACCCCCACTGCGCATGCGCCGTTACGCTGGGCCCCCCCCACCCCCACTGCGCATGCGCCGGCAGGCTGTTGCCCCCCCCACCTCCCACTGCGCATGCGCGGGCGCCCTGGCCGGGACCCCACCCCACTGCGCATGCGCGGGAGAGCTGGACGGCCCCCCCACCCCCACTGCGCATGCGCGGGCGCGCTGGCTGGCCCCCACCCCACTGCGCAAGCGCGGGAGAGCTGGACGACCCCCCCAACCCCCACTGCGCATGCGCGGGCGCCTGCCCGCCCCCCACACCCCCACTGCGCATGCGCCGGCACGCTGGGCCCCCCCCCTCCCCACTGCGCATGCGCGGTGCGCCTGCCGGCCCCCCCTCCCCACTGCGCATGCGCCGGCAGGCTGGGCCCCCCCCACCCCCCACTGCGCATGCGCGGGCGCGCTGGGCCCGTCCCTGTGCTGGCACTGCTGGGGCACCTGCAGTGCTGGCAGCACCTCTGGGACAAGAGGGACACGGAGGGGCTGGAGCGAGTCCAGGCAACGGAACGGAGCTGGCAAGGGGCTGGAGAGTTCCTGAGAGAGCTGGGAAAGGGGCACAGCCCGGAGCAAAGGAGGCTCAGGCGGGACCTTGTGGCTCTGCACAAGTCCCTGACAGGAGGGGGCAGCCGGGGGGGTCGGGTTCTGCTCCCAGGGAACAGGGACAGGAGGAGAGGGAACGGCCTCAGGCTGGGCCAGGGGAGGCTCAGGGTGGATATTGGGGAAATTCCTCCATGGAAAGGGCGCTCAGGCCTTGGCACAGCTGCCCAGGGAGGTTTGGAGTGCCCACCCCTGGGAGTGCTCCAACACCTGTGGCTGTGGCATGGTCGGACGTGGTCAGCGCTGGCCGTGCTGCTGCTGGTGGCACTCAGTGATCTCCGAGGTCTTTTCCAACCTTGATTCCGCTCTCAAGGCAGCCCCACGGAGGACCAGAACAAAAGGCACCCCCAGGCTGGGCTACTCCCACCCCACTGCGCATGCGCGGGCGCGCTGGCCCTACCCCCCCTCCCACTGCGCATGCGCGGGCGCGCTGGCCGGCCCCCCACCCCACTGCGCATGCGCGGGGGCGCTGGCCCTACCCCCACCCCACTGCGCATGCGCGGGAGAGCTGGACGGGCCCCCCACCCCCACTGCGCATGCGCGGGCGCGCCGGCCGGCCCCCCACCCCACTGCGCATGCGCGGGGGCGATGGCCGACCCCCCCCACACCACTGCGCATGCGCGGGCGCGCTGGGCCCCCCCCACCCCCACTGCGCATGCGCGGGAGAGCTGGACGGCCCCCCCCCCCACCCCCTCTGCGCATGCGCGGGCGCGCTGGCCCCCCCCCCCCCCACACCACTGCGCATGCGCGGGCGCGCTGGGCCCCCCCCCTCCCCACTGCGCATGCGCGGGTGCGCTGGGCCCGTCCCTGTGCTGGCACTGCTGGGGCACCTGCAGTGCTGGCAGCACCTCTGGGACAAGAGGGACACGGAGGGGCTGGAGCGAGTCCAGGCAAGGGAACGGAGCTGGCAAGGGGCTGGAGAGTTCCTGAGAGAGCTGGGAAAGGGGCACAGCCCGGAGCAAAGGAGGCTCAGGCGGGACCTTGTGGCTCTGCACAAGTCCCTGACAGGAGGGGGCAGCCGGGGGGGTCGGGTTCTGCTCCCAGGGAACAGGGACAGGAGGAGAGGGAACGGCCTCAGGCTGGGCCAGGGGAGGCTCAGGGTGGATATTGGGGAAATTCCTCCATGGAAAGGGCGCTCAGGCCTTGGCACAGCTGCCCAGGGAGGTTTGGAGTGCCCACCCCTGGGAGTGCTCCAACACCTGTGGCTGTGGCATGGGCGGACGTGGTCAGCGCTGGCCGTGCTGCTGCTGGTGGCACTCAGTGATCTCCGAGGTCTTTTCCAACCTTGATTCCGCTCTCAAGGCAGCCCCACGGAGGACCAGAACAAAAGGCACCCCCAGGCTGGGCTACTCCCCACCCCACTGCGCATGCGCGGGCGCGCTGGCCCTACCCCCCCAACCACTGCGCATGCGCGGGCGCGCTGGCCGGCCCCCCACCCCACTGCGCATGCGCGGGGGCGCTGGGCCTACCCCCACCCCACTGCGCATGCGCGGGCGCGCTGGGCCCCCCGCACCCCCCACTGCGCATGCGCGGGTGCGCTGGCCCTACCCCCACCCCACTGCGCATGCGCGGGAGAGCTGGACGGCCCCCCCCACCCCCTCTGCGCATGCGCGGGAGAGCTGGCCCCCCCCCCACACCACTGCGCATGCGCGGGGGCGCTGGCCGGCCCCCCTCCCCACTGCGCATGCGCGGGTGCGCTGGGCCCGTCCCTGTGCTGGCACTGCTGGGGCACCTGCAGTGCTGGCAGCACCTCTGGGACAAGAGGGACACGGAGGGGCTGGAGCGAGTCCAGGCAAGGGAACGGAGCTGGCAAGGGGCTGGAGAGTTCCTGAGAGAGCTGGGAAAGGGGCACAGCCCGGAGCAAAGGAGGCTCAGGCGGGACCTTGTGGCTCTGCACAAGTCCCTGACAGGAGGGGGCAGCCGGGGTGGTCGGGTTCTGCTCCCAGGGAACAGGGACAGGAGGAGAGGGAACGTCCTCAGGCTGGGCCAGGGGAGGCTCAGGGTGGATATTGGGGAAATTCCTCCATGGAAAGGGCGCTCAGGCCTTGGCACAGCTGCCCAGGGAGGTTTGGAGTGCCCACCCCTGGGAGTGCTCCAACACCTGTGGCTGTGGCATGGGCGGACGTGGTCAGCGCTGGCCGTGCTGCTGCTGGTGGCACTCAGTGATCTCCGAGGTCTTTTCCAACCTTGATTCCGCTCTCAAGGCAGCCCCACGGAGGACCAGAACAAAAGGCACCCCCAGGCTGGGCCCCCCCACCCCACTGCGCATGCGCGGGCGCGCTGGGCCCCCCCCACCCCCCACTGCGCATGCGCGGGCGCTCTGGCCCTACCCCCCCTCCCACTGCGCATGCGCGGGCGCGCTGGCCCTACCCCCCACCCCACTGCGCATGCGCGGGAGAGCTGGACGGGCCCCCCCACTCCCACTGCGCATGCGCGGGCGCGCCGGCCGGCCCCCCACCCCACTGCGCATGCGCGGGGGCGATGGCCGACCCCCCCCACACCACTGCGCATGCGCGGGCGCGCTGGGCCCCCCCCACCCCCCACTGCGCATGCGCGGGTGCGCTGGCCCTACCCCCACCCCACTGCTCATGCGCGGGAGAGCTGGACGGCCCCCCCCCCACCCCCTCTGCGCATGCGCGGGCGCGCTGGCCCCCCCCCCACACCACTGCGCATGCGCGGGTGCGCTGGGCCCGTCCCTGTGCTGGCACTGCTGGGGCACCTGCAGTGCTGGCAGCACCTCTGGGACAAGAGGGACACGGAGGGGCTGGAGCGAGTCCAGGCAACGGAACGGAGCTGGCAAGGGGCTGGAGAGTTCCTGAGAGAGCTGGGAAAGGGGCACAGCCCGGAGCAAAGGAGGCTCAGGCGGGACCTTGTGGCTCTGCACAAGTCCCTGACAGGAGGGGGCAGCCGGGGGGGTCGGGTTCTGCTCCCAGGGAACAGGGACAGGAGGAGAGGGAACGTCCTCAGGCTGGGCCAGGGGAGGCTCAGGGTGGATATTGGGGAAATTCCTCCATGGAAAGGGCGCTCAGGCCTTGGCACAGCTGCCCAGGGAGGTTTGGAGTGCCCACCCCTGGGAGTGCTCCAACACCTGTGGCTGTGGCATGGTCGGACGTGGTCAGCGCTGGCCGTGCTGCTGCTGGTGGCACTCAGTGATCTCCGAGGTCTTTTCCAACCTTGATTCCGCTCTCAAGGCAGCCCCACGGAGGACCAGAACAAAAGGCACCCCCAGGCTGGGCCCCCCCCAACCCACTGCGCATGCGCGGGCGCGCTGGCCATACCCCCCCTCCCACTGCGCATGCGCGGGGGCGCTGGCCGGCCCCCCACCCCACTGCGCATGCGCGGGGGCGCTGGCCCTGCCCCCACCCCACTGCGCATGCGCGGGAGAGCTGGACGGCCCCCCACCCCCACTGCGCATGCGCGGGCGCGCCGGCCGGCCCCCCACCCCACTGCGCATGCGCGGGGGCGATGGCCGACCCCCCCCCCACACCACTGCGCATGCGCGGGCGCGCTGGGCCCCCCCCCCCCCCCCCCCACTGCGCATGCGCGGTTGCGCTGGGCCCGTCCCTGTGCTGGCACTGCTGGGGCACCTGCAGTGCTGGCAGCACCTCTGGGACAAGAGGGACACGGAGGGGCTGGAGCGAGTCCAGGCAACGGAACGGAGCTGGCAAGGGGCTGGAGAGTTCCTGAGAGAGCTGGGAAAGGGGCACAGCCCGGAGCAAAGGAGGCTCAGGCGGGACCTTGTGGCTCTGCACAAGTCCCTGACAGGAGGGGGCAGCCGGGGTGGTCGGGTTCTGCTCCCAGGGAACAGGGACAGGAGGAGAGGGAACGGCCTCAGGCTGGGCCAGGGGAGGCTCAGGGTGGATATTGGGGAAATTCCTCCATGGAAAGGGCGCTCAGGCCTTGGCACAGCTGCCCAGGGAGGTTTGGAGTGCCCACCCCTGGGAGTGCTCCAACACCTGTGGCTGTGGCATGGGCGGACGTGGTCAGCGCTGGCCGTGCTGCTTCTGGTGGCACTCAGTGATCTCCGAGGTCTTTTCCAACCTTGATTCCGCTCTCAAGGCAGCCCCACGGAGGACCAGAACAAAAGGCACCCCCAGGCTGGGCCCCCCCCACCCCACTGCGCATGCGCGGGCGCGCTGGCCCTACCCCCCCTCCCACTGCGCATGCGCGGGGGCGCTGGCCGGCCCCCCACCCCACTGCGCATGCGCGGGGGCGCTGGCCCTGTCCCCACCCCACTGCGCATGCGCGGGAGAGCTGGACGGCCCCCCACCCCCACTGCGCATGCGCGGGCGCGCCGGCCGGCCCCCCACCCCACTGGGCATGCGCGGGGGCGATGGCCGACCCCCCCCCACACCACTGCGCATGCGCGGGCGCGCTGGGCCCCCCCCCCTCCCCACTGCGCATGCGCGGGTGCGCTGGGCCCGTCCCTGTGCTGGCACTGCTGGGGCACCTGCAGTGCTGGCAGCACCTCTGGGACAAGAGGGACACGGAGGGGCTGGAGCGAGTCCAGGCAAGGGAACGGAGCTGGCAAGGGGCTGGAGAGTTCCTGAGAGAGCTGGGAAAGGGGCACAGCCTGCAGCAAAGGAGGCTCAGGCGGGACCTTGTGGCTCTGCACAAGTCCCTGACAGGAGGGGGCAGCCGGGGGGGTCGGGTTCTGCTCCCAGGGAACAGGGACAGGAGGAGAGGGAACGGCCTCAGGCTGGGCCAGGGGAGGCTCAGGGTGGATATTGGGGAAATTCCTCCATGGAAAGGGCGCTCAGGCCTTGGCACAGCTGCCCAGGGAGGTTTGGAGTGCCCACCCCTGGGAGTGCTCCAACACCTGTGGCTGTGGCATGGGCGGACGTGGTCAGCGCTGGCCGTGCTGCTGCTGGTGGCACTCAGTGATCTCCGAGGTCTTTTCCAACCTTGATTCCGCTCTCAAGGCAGCCCCACGGAGGACCAGAACAAAAGGCACCCCCAGGCTGGGCCCCCCCCACCCCACTGCGCATGCGCGGGAGAGCTGGACGGCCCCCCCCCCACCCCCTCTGCGCATGCGCGGGCGCGCTGGCCCCCCCCCCACACCACTGCGCATGCGCGGGCGCGCTGGGCCCCCCCCCTCCCCACTGCGCATGCGCGGGTGCGCTGGGCCCGTCCCTGTGCTGGCACTGCTGGGGCACCTGCAGTGCTGGCAGCACCTCTGGGACAAGAGGGACACGGAGGGGCTGGAGCGAGTCCAGGCAACGGAACGGAGCTGGCAAGGGGCTGGAGAGTTCCTGAGAGAGCTGGGAAAGGGGCACAGCCCGGAGCAAAGGAGGCTCAGGCGGGACCTTGTGGCTCTGCACAAGTCCCTGACAGGAGGGGGCAGCCGGGGGGGTCGGGTTCTGCTCCCAGGGAACAGGGACAGGAGGAGAGGGAACGGCCTCAGGCTGGGCCAGGGGAGGCTCAGGGTGGATATTGGGGAAATTCCTCCATGGAAAGGGCGCTCAGGCCTTGGCACAGCTGCCCAGGGAGGTTTGGAGTGCCCACCCCTGGGAGTGCTCCAACACCTGTGGCTGTGGCATGGTCGGACGTGGTCAGCGCTGGCCGTGCTGCTGCTGGTGGCACTCAGTGATCTCCGAGGTCTTTTCCAACCTTGATTCCGCTCTCAAGGCAGCTCCACGGAGGACCAGAACAAAAGGCACCCCCAGGCTGGGCTACTCCCCACCCCACTGCGCATGCGCGGGCGCGCTGGCCCTACCCCCCCCAACCACTGCGCATGCGCGGGCGCGCTGGCCGGCCCCCCACCCCACTGCGCATGCGCGGTGGCGCTGGCCCTACCCCCCCCCCCAATGCGCATGCGCGGACGCGCTGGGCCCCCCCCCACACCACTGCGCATGCGCGGGGGCGCTGGCCGGCCCCCCTCCCCACTGCGCATGCGCGGAGAGCTGGACGGCCCCCCACCCCGACTGCGCATGCGCGGGGGCTCTGGCGGCCCCCCCCCACCCCCACTGCGCATGCGCGGGGGCGATGGCCGACCCCCCCCACACCACTGCGCATGCGCGGGCCGCGTGGGCCCCCCCCACCCCCCACTGCGCATGCGCGGGTGAGCTGGCCGGCCCCCCACACCACTGCGCTTGCGCGGGGGCGCTGGCCGGCCCCCCACCCCACTGCGCATGCGCGGGAGAGCTGGACGGCCCCCCCACCCCCACTGCGCATGCGCGGGCGCGCTGGGCCCCCCCCACCCCACTGCGCATGCGCGGGGGCGATGGCCGACCCCCCCCACCCCCACTGCGCATGCGCCGGCAGGCTGTTGGCCCCCCCCCCCCCCCCCACCACCTACTGCGCATGCGCGGGCGCGCTGGGCCCGTCCCCCCCACCCACTGCGCATGCGCGGGCGCCCTGGCCGGGACCCCACCCCACTGCGCATGCGCGGGAGAGCTGGACGGCTCCCCCACCACCACTGCGCATGCGCGGGCGCCTGCCGGCCCCCCCCACCCCCACTGCGCATGCGCCGTTACGCTGGGGCCCCCCCACCCCCACTGCGCATGCGCCGGCAGGCTGTTGCCCCCCCCACCTCCCACTGCGCATGCGCGGGCGCCCTGGCCGGGACCCCACCCCACTGCGCATGCGCGGGAGAGCTGGACGGCCCCCCCCACCCCCACTGCGCATGCGCGGGAGAGCTGGACGGCCCCCCCCACCCCTACTGCGCATGCGCGGGCGCCTGCCGGCCCCCCCACCCCCACTGCGCATGCGCGGGCGCGCTGGCCGGGCCCCCACCCCCTCTGCGCATGCGCGGGAGAGCTGGACGGCCCCCCCACCCCCACTGCGCATGCGCGGTGCGCCTGCCGGCCCCCCCCTCCCCACTGCGCATGCGCCGGCAGGCTGGCCCCCCCCCCCCCCCCCCCCCCCACTGCGCATGCGCGGGCGCTCTGGGGCCCCCCCCCCCACTCCCCACTGCACATGCCCGGGCGCGCTGGGCCCGTCCCTGTGCTGGCACTGCTGGGGCACCTGCAGTGCTGGCAGCACCTCTGGGACAAGAGGGACACGGAGGGGCTGGAGCCAGTCCAGGCAAGGGAACGGAGCTGGCAAGGGGCTGGAGAGTTCCTGAGAGAGCTGGGAAAGGGGCACAGCCTGCAGCAAAGGAGGCTCAGGCGGGACCTTGTGGCTCTGCACAAGCCCCTGACAGGAGGGGGCAGCCGGGGGGGTCGGGTTCTGCTCCCAGGGAACAGGGACAGGAGGAGAGGGAACGGCCTCAGGCTGGGCCAGGGGAGGCTCAGGGTGGATATTGGGGAAATTCCTCCATGGAAAGGGCGCTCAGGCCTTGGCACAGCTGCCCAGGGAGGTTTGGAGTGCCCACCCCTGGGAGTGCTCCAACACCTGTGGCTGTGGCATGGCATGGACGTGGTCAGCGGTGGCCGTGCTGGTGCTGGTTGCACTCAGTGATCTCCGAGGTCTTTTCCAACCTTGATTCCGCTCTCAAGGCAGCCCCACGGAGGACCAGAACAAAAGGCACCACCAGGCTGGGCCCCCCCACCCCCACTGCGCATGCGCGGGCGCCCTGGCCGGGCCCCCACCCCACTGCGCATGCGCGAGAGAGCTGGACGGCTCCCCCACCACCACTGCGCATGCGCGGGCGCCTGCCGGCCCCCCCACCCCCACTGCGCATGCGCGGGCGCGCTGGCCGGGCCCCCTCCCCACTGCGCATGCGCGGGAGAGCTGGACGACCCCCCCCAACCCCCACTGCGCATGCGCGGGCGCCCTGGCCGGGCCCCCACCCCACTGCGCATGCGCGGGAGAGCTGGACGGCTCCCCCACCACCACTGCGCATGCGCGGGCGCCTGCCGGCCCCCCCCACCCCCACTGCGCATGCGCGGGCGCCCTGGCCGGGCCCCCACCCCACTGCGCATGCGCGGGAGAGCTGGACGGCCCCCCCACCCCCACTGCGCATGCGCGGTGCGCCTGCCGGCCCCCCCCACCCCCACTGCGCATGCGCCGTTACGCTGGGCCCCCCCCACCCCCACTGCGCATGCGCCGGCAGGCTGTTGCCCCCCCCCACCTCCCACTGCGCATGCGCGGCGCCCTGGCCGGGACCCCACCCCACTGCGCATGCGCGGGAGAGCTGGACGGCCCCCCCACCCCCACTGCGCATGCGCGGGCGCGCTGGCTGGCCCCCACACCACTGCGCAAGCGCGGGAGAGCTGGACGACCCCCCCAACCCCCACTGCGCATGCGCGGGCGCCCTGGCCGGGCCCCCCCCACCCCCACTGCGCATGCGCGGGCGCGCTGGCCGGGCCCCCCACCCACTGCGCATGCGCGGGAGAGCTGGACGGCCCCCCCACCCCCACTGCGCATGCGCGGTGCGCCTGCCGGCCCCCCCCTCCCCACTGCGCATGCGCCGGCAGGCTGGGCCCCCCCCACCCCCCACTGCGCATGCGCGGGCGCGCTGGCCCCCCCCCCTCCCCACTGCGCATGCGCGGGCGCTCTGGGCCCCCCCCCCACCCCCCACTGCACATGCCCGGGCGCGCTGGGCCCGTCCCTGTGCTGGCACTGCTGGGGCACCTGCAGTGCTGGCAGCACCTCTGGGACAAGAGGGACACGGAGGGGCTGGAGCCAGTCCAGGCAAGGGAACGGAGCTGGCAAGGGGCTGGAGAGTTCCTGAGAGAGCTGGGAAAGGGGCACAGCCTGCAGCAAAGGAGGCTCAGGCGGGACCTTGTGGCTCTGCACAAGCCCCTGACAGGAGGGGGCAGCCGGGGGCGTCGGGCTCTGCTCCCAGGGAACAGGGACAGGAGGAGAGGGAACGGCCTCAGGCTGGGCCAGGGGAGGCTCAGGGTGGATATTGGGGAAATTCCTCCATGGAAAGGGCGCTCAGGCCTTGGCACAGCTGCCCAGGGAGGTTTGGAGTGCCCACCCCTGGGAGTGCTCCAACACCTGTGGCTGTGGCATGGCATGGACGTGGTCAGCGGTGGCCGTGCTGGTGCTGGTTGCACTCAGTGATCTCCGAGGTCTTTTCCAACCTTGATTCCGCTCTCAAGGCAGCCCCACGGAGGACCAGAACAAAAGGCACCCCCAGGCTGGGCCCCCCCACCCAACTGCGCATGCGCGGGCGCCCTGGCCGGGCCCCCACCTCACTGCGCATGCGCGGGAGAGCTGGACGGCCCCCCCCACCCCCACTGCGCATGCGCGGTGCGCCTGCCGGCCCCCCCACCCCCACTGCGCATGCGCCGTTACGCTGGGCCCCCCCCACCCCCACTGCGCATGCGCCGGCAGGCTGTTGGCCCCCCCCCCCCCCACCACCACCTACTGCGCATGCGCGGGCGCGCTGGGCCCGTCCCCCCCACCCACTGCGCATGCGCGGGCGCCCTGGCCGGGACCCCACCCCACTGCGCATGCGCGGGAGAGCTGGACGGCTCCCCCACCACCACTGCGCATGCGCGGGCGCCTGCCGGCCCCCCCCACCCCCACTGCGCATGCGCCGTTACGCTGGGCCCCCCCCACCCCCACTGCGCATGCGCCGGCAGGCTGTTGCCCCCCCCACCTCCCACTGCGCATGCGCGGGCGCCCTGGCAGGGACCCCACCCCACTGCGCATGCGCGGGAGAGCTGGACGGCCCCCCCACCCCCACTGCGCATGCGCGGGCGCGCTGGCTGGCCCCCACCCCACTGCGCAAGCGCGGGAGAGCTGGACGACCCCCCCAACCCCCACTGCGCATGCGCGGGAGAGCTGGACGGCCCCCCACACCCCCACTGCGCATGCGCCGGCACGCTGGGCCCCCCCCCTCCCCACTGCGCATGCGCGGTGCGCCTGCCGGCCCCCCCTCCCCACTGCGCATGCGCCGGCAGGCTGGGCCCCCCCACCCCCCACTGCGCATGCGCGGGGCGCGCTGGGCCCGTCCCTGTGCTGGCACTGCTGGGGCACCTGCAGTGCTGGCAGCACCTCTGGGACAAGAGGGACACGGAGGGGCTGGAGCGAGTCCAGGCAAGGGAACGGAGTTGGCAAGGGGCTGGAGAGTTCCTGAGAGAGCTGGGAAAGGGGCACAGCCCGGAGCAAAGGAGGCTCAGGCGGGACCTTGTGGCTCTGCACAAGTCCCTGACAGGAGGGGGCAGCCGGGGGGTCGGGTTCTGCTCCCAGGGAACAGGGACAGGAGGAGAGGGAACGGCCTCAGGCTGGGCCAGGGGAGCCTCAGGGTGGATATTGGGGAAATTCTTCCATGGAAAGGGCGCTCAGGCCTTGGCACAGCTGCCCAGGGAGGTTTGGAGTGCCCACCCCTGGGAGTGCTCCAACACCTGTGGCTGTGGCATGGTCGGACGTGGGCAGCGCTGGCCGTGCTGCTGCTGGTTGCACTCAGTGATCTCCGAGGTCTTTTCCAACCTTGATTCCGCTCTCAAGGCAGCCCCACGGAGGACCAGAACAAAAGGCACCCCCAGGCTGGGCCCCCCCCACCCCACTGCGCATGCGCGGGCGCGCTGGCCCTACCCCCCCTCCCACTGCGCATGCGCGGGCGCGCTGGCCGGCCCCCCACCCCACTGCGCATGCGCGGGGGCGCTGGCCCTACCCCCACCCCACTGCGCATGCGCGGGAGAGCTGGACGGCCCCCCCCCCCACCCCCACTGCGCATGCGCGGGCGCGCTGGCCCCCCCCCCCCCCACCCCACTGCGCATGCGCTGGGGCGCTTGCCCTACCCCCACCACACTGCGCATGCGCGGGAGAGCTGGACGGGCCGCCCCCACCCCACTGCGCATGCGCGGGCGCGCCGGCCGTCCCCCCACCCCACTGCGCATGCGCGGGGGCGATGGCCGACCCCCCCCCCACACCACTGCGCATGCGCGGGCGCGCTGGGCCCCCCCCACACCCCACTGCGCATGCGCGGGTGCGCTGGCCCTACCCCCACCCCACTGCGCATGCGCGGGAGAGCTGGACGGCCCCCCCAACCCCCTCTGCGCATGCGCGGGCGCGCTGGCCCCCCCCCCCCCACACCACTGCGCATGCGCCGGCGCGCTGGCCGGCCCCCCTCCCACTGCGCATGCGCGGGCGCGCTGGCCCCCCCCCCCACACCACTGCGCATGCGCGGGCGCTCTGGGCCCCCCCCCTCCCCACTGCGCATGCGCGGGCGCGCTGGGCCCCCCCCACCCCCCACTGCGCATGCGCGGGTGCGCTGGCCCTACCCCCACCCCACTGCGCATGCGCGGGAGAGCTGGACGGCCCCCCCCACCCCCTCTGCGCATGCGCGGGCGCGCTGGCCCCCCCCCCCCACACCACTGCGCATGCGCGGGCGCGCTGGGCCCCCCCCCTCCCCACTGCGCATGCGCGGGTGCGCTGGGCCCGTCCCTGT
Organism: Coloeus monedula; assembly: GCF_965178545.1. Taxonomy (NCBI): domain Eukaryota; kingdom Metazoa; phylum Chordata; class Aves; order Passeriformes; family Corvidae; genus Coloeus; species Coloeus monedula. Next base: position 26,974 of record NW_028120419.1, read on the forward strand.
GCTGGCACTGCTGGGGCACCTGCAGTGCTGGCAGCACCTCTGGGACAAGAGGGACACGGAGGGGCTGGAGCGAGTCCAGGCAAGGGAACGGAGCTGGCAAGGGGCTGGAGAGTTCCTGTGAGAGCTGGGAAAGGGGCACAGCCCGGAGCAAAGGAGGCTCAGGCGGGACCTTGTGGCTCCGCACAAGTCCCTGACAGGAGGGGGCAGCCGGGGGGGTCGGGTTCTGCTCCCAGGGAACAGGGACAGGAGGAGAGGGAACGGCCTCAGGCTGGGTCAGGGGAGGCTCAGGGTGGATATTGGGGAAATTCCTCCATGGAAAGGGCGCTCAGGCCTTGGCACAGCTGCCCAGGGAGGTTTGGAGTGCCCACCCCTGGGAGTGCTCCAACACCTGTGGCTGTGGCATGGGCGGACGTGGTCAGCGCTGGCCGTGCTGCTGCTGGTGGCACTCAGTGATCTCCGAGGTCTTTTCCAACCTTGATTCCGCTCTCAAGGCAGCCCCACGGAGGACCAGAACAAAAGGCACCCCCAGGCTGGGCCCCCCCCACCCCACTGCGCATGCGCGGGCGCGCTGGCCCTACCCCCCTCCCACTGCGCATGCGCGGGCGCGCTGGCCGGCCCCCCCACCCCCACTGCGCATGCGCGGGCGCGCCGGCCGGCCCCCCACCCCACTGCGCATGCGCGGGAGAGCTGGACGGCCCCCCACACCCACTGCGCATGCGCGGGCGCGCCGGCCGGCCCCCCACCCCACTGCGCATGCGCGGGGGCGATGGCCGACCCCCCCCACACCACTGCGCATGCGCGGGGGCGCTGGGCCCCCCCCACCCCCCACTGCGCATGCGCGGGTGCGCAGGCCCCTACCCCCACCCCACTGCGCATGCGCGGGAGAGCTGGACGGCACCCCCCACCCCCTCTGCGCATGCGCGGGCGCGCTGGCCCCCCCCCCCCCCCCACACCACTGCGCATGCGCGGGGGCGCTGGCCCTACCTTCACCCCACTGCGCATGCGCGGGAGAGCTGGACGGGCCCCCCACCCCCACTGCGCATGCGCGGGCGCGCTGGGCCCCCCCCACCCCCCACTGCGCATGCGCGGGTGCGCTGGCCGGCCCCCCACCCCACTGCGCATGCGCGGGAGAGCTGGACGGCCCCCCACCCCCACTGCGCATGCGCGGGCGCGCCGGCCGTCCCCCCACCCCACTGCGCATGCGCGGGGGCGATGGCCGACCCCCCCACACACCACTGCGCATGCGCGGGCGCCCTGGGCCCCCCCCCCCTCCCCACTGCACATGCGCGGGTGCGCTGGGCCCGTCCCTGTGCTGGCACTGCTGGGGCACCTGCAGTGCTGGCAGCACCTCTGGGACAAGAGGGACACGGAGGGGCTGGAGCGAGTCCAGGCAACGGAACAGAGCTGGCAAGGGGCTGGAGAGTTCCTGAGAGAGCTGGGAAAGGGGCACAGCCCGGAGCAAAGGAGGCTCAGGCGGGACCTTGTGGCTCTGCACAAGTCCCTGACAGGAGGGGGCAGCCGGGGGGGTCGGGTTCTGCTCCCAGGGAACAGGGACAGGAGGAGAGGGAACGGCCTCAGGCTGGGCCAGGGGAGGCTCAGGGTGGATATTGGGGAAATTCCTCCATGGAAAGGGCGCTCAGGCCTTGGCACAGCTGCCCAGGGAGGTTTGGAGTGCCCACCCCTGGGAGTGCTCCAACACCTGTGGCTGTGGCATGGGCGGACGTGGTCAGCGCTGGCCGTGCTGCTGCTGGTGGCACTCAGTGATCTCCGAGGTCTTTTCCAACCTTGATTCCGCTCTCAAGGCAGCCCCACGGAGGACCAGAACAAAAGGCACCCCCAGGCTGGGCCCCCCCCACCCCACTGCGCATGCGCGGGCGCGCTGGCCCTACCCCCCCTCCCACTGCGCATGCGCGGGCGCGCTGGCCGGCCCCCCACCCCACTGCGCATGCGCGGGAGAGCCGGCCGACCCCCCCCCCACCCCACTGCGCATGCGCGGGCGCGCTGGGCCCCCCCCACCCCCCACTGCGCATGCGCGGGTGCGCTGGCCCTACCCCCACCCCACTGCGCATGCGCGGGAGAGCTGGACGGCCCCCCCCACCCCCACTGCGCATGCGCGGGAGAGCTGGCCTCCCCCACACCACTGCGCATGCGCGGGCGCGCTGGGCCCCCCCCCTCCCCACTGCGCATGCGCGGGTGCGCTGGGCCCGTCCCTGTGCTGGCACTGCTGGGGCACCTGCAGTGCTGGCAGCACCTCTGGGACAAGAGGGACACGGAGGGGCTGGAGCGAGTCCAGGCAAGGGAACGGAGCTGGCAAGGGGCTGGAGAGTTCCTGAGAGAGCTGGGAAAGGGGCACAGCCCGGAGCAAAGGAGGCTCAGGCGGGACCTTGTGGCTCTGCACAAGTCCCTGACAGGAGGGGGCAGCCGGGGGGGTCGGGTTCTGCTCCCAGGGAACAGGGACAGGAGGAGAGGGAACAGCCTCAGGCTGGGCCAGGGGAGGCTCAGGGTGGATATTGGGGAAATTCCTCCATGGAAAGGGCGCTCAGGCCTTGGCACAGCTGCCCAGGGAGGTTTGGAGTGCCCACCCCTGGGAGTGCTCCAACACCTGTGGCTGTGGCATGGTCGGACGTGGTCAGCGCTGGCCGTGCTGCTGCTGGTGGCACTCAGTGATCTCCGAGGTCTTTTCCAACCTTGATTCCGCTCTCAAGGCAGCTCCACGGAGGACCAGAACAAAAGGCACCCCCAGGCTGGGCTACTCCCCACCCCACTGCGCATGCGCGGGCGCGCTGGCCCTACCCCCCCAACCACTGCGCATGCGCGGGCGCGCTGGCCGGCCCCCCACCCCACTGCGCATGCGCGGGGGCGCTGGCCCTACCCCCACCCCACTGCGCATGCGCGGGAGAGCTGGACGGCCCCCCCACCCCCACTGCGCATGCGCGGGGGCGATGGCCGACCCCCCCCCACACCACTGCGCATGCGCGGGAGAGCTGGGCCCCCCCCAACCCCCACTGCGCATGCGCGGGTGCCCTGGCCCTACCCCCACCCCACTGCGCATGCGCGGGAGAGCTGGACGGCCCCCCCAACCCCCTCTGCGCATGCGCGGGCGCGCTGGCCCCCCCCCCCCCCACACCACTGCGCATGCGCGGGCGCGCTGGCCGGCCCCCCTCCCACTGCGCATGCGCGGGCGCGCTGGCCCTACCCCCACCCCACTGCGCATGCGCGGGAGAGCTGGACGGCCCCCCCACCCCCACTGCGCATGCGCGGGCGCGCTGGGCCCGTCCCTGTGCTGGCACTGCTGGGGCACCTGCAGTGCTGGCAGCACCTCTGGGACAAGAGGGACACGGAGGGGCTGGAGCGAGTCCAGGCAAGGGAACGGAGCTGGCAAGGGGCTGGAGAGTTCCTGAGAGAGCTGGGAAAGGGGCACAGCCCGGAGCAAAGGAGGCTCAGGCGGGACCTTGTGGCTCTGCACAAGTCCCTGACAGGAGGGGGCAGCCGGGGGGGTCGGGTTCTGCTCCCAGGGAACAGGGACAGGAGGAGAGGGAACGGCCTCAGGCTGGGCCAGGGGAGGCTGAGAGTGGATATTGGGGAAATTCCTCCATGGAAAGGGCGCTCAGGCCTTGGCACAGCTGCCCAGGGAGGTTTGGAGTGCCCACCCCTGGGAGTGCTCCAACACCTGTGGCTGTGGCATGGGCGGACGTGGTCAGCGCTGGCCGTGCTGCTGCTGGTGGCACTCAGTGATCTCCGAGGTCTTTTCCAACCTTGATTCCGCTCTCAAGGCAGCCCCACGGAGGACCAGAACAAAAGGCACCCCCAGGCTGGGCCCCCCCGCACACCACTGCGCATGCGCGGGCGCGCTGGGCCCCCCCCACCCCCCACTGCGCATGCGCGGGTGCGCTGGCCCTACCCCCACCCCACTGCGCATGCGCGGGAGAGCTGGACGGCCCCCTCCCACCCCCACTGCGCATGCGCGGGCGCGCTGGCCCCACCCCCACACACCACTGCGCATGCGCGGGTGCGCTGGGCCCCCCCCACCCCCCACTGCGCATGCGCGGGTGCGCTGGCCCTACCCCCACCCCACTGCGCATGCGCGGGAGAGCTGGACGGCCCCCCCCACCCCCTCTGCGCATGCGCGGGCGCGCTGGCCCCACCCCCCCACACCACTGCGCATGCGCGGGGGCGCTGGCCCTACCCCCACCCCACTGCGCATGCGCGGGAGAGCTGGACGGGCCCCCCACCCCCACTGCGCATGCGCGGGCGCGCTGGGCCCCCCCCACCCCCCACTGCGCATGCGCGGGTGCGCTGGCCGGCCCCCCCACCCCACTGCGCATGCGCGGGAGAGCTGGACGGCCCCCCACCCCTACTGCGCATGCGCGGGCGCGCCGGCCGTCCCCCCACCCCACTGCGCATGCGCGGGGGCGATGGCCGACCCCCCCACACACCACTGCGCATGCGCGGGCGCGCTGGGCCCCCCCCACACCCCACTGCGCATGCGCGGGTGCGCTGGCCCTACCCCCACCCCACTGCGCATGCGCGGGAGAGCTGGACGGCCCCCCCAACCCCCTCTGCGCATGCGCGGGCGCGCTGGCCCCCCCCCCCCACACCACTGCGCATGCGCGGGCGCGCTGGACGGCCCCCCTCCCACTGCGCATGCGCGGGCGCGCTGGCCCCCCCCCCCCACACCACTGCGCATGCGCGGGCGCGCTGGGCCCCCCCCCTCCCCACTGCGCATGCGCGGGTGCGCTGGGCCCGTCCCTGTGCTGGCACTGCTGGGGCACCTGCAGTGCTGGCAGCACCTCTGGGACAAGAGGGACACGGAGGGGCTGGAGCGAGTCCAGGCAAGGGAACGGAGCTGGCAAGGGGCTGGAGAGTTCCTGAGAGAGCTGGGAAAGGGGCACAGCCCGGAGCAAAGGAGTCTCAGGCGGGACCTTGTGGCTCTGCACAAGTCCCTGACAGGAGGGGGCAGCCGGGGGGGTCGGGTTCTGCTCCCAGGGAACAGGGACAGGAGGAGAGGGAACGGCCTCAGGCTGGGTCAGGGGAGGCTCAGGGTGGATATTGGGGAAATTCCTCCATGGAAAGGGCGCTCAGGCCTTGGCACAGCTGCCCAGGGAGGTTTGGAGTGCCCACCCCTGGGAGTGCTCCAACACCTGTGGCTGTGGCATGGGCGGACGTGGTCAGCGCTGGCCGTGCTGCTGCTGGTGGCACTCAGTGATCTCCGAGGTCTTTTCCAACCTTGATTCCGCTCTCAAGGCAGCCCCACGGAGGACCAGAACAAAAGGCACCCCCAGGCTGGGCCCCCCCCACCCCACTGCGCATGCGCGGGCGCGCTGGCCCTACCCCCCCTCCCACTGCGCATGCGCGGGCGCGCTGGCCGGCCCCCCACCCCACTGCGCATGCGCGGGGGCGCTGGCCGGCCCCCCACCCCACTGCGCATGCGCGGGAGAGCTGGACGGCCCCCCCCACCCCCACTGCGCATGCGCGGGCGCGCCGGCCGGCCCCCCACCCCACTGCGCATGCGCGGGGGCGATGGCCGACCCCCCCCACACACACCACTGCGCATGCGCGGGCGCGCTGGGCCCCCCCCACCCCCCACTGCGCATGCGCGGGTGCGCTGGCCCTACCCCCACCCCACTGCGCATGCGCGGGAGAGCTGGACGGCCCCCCCCACCCCCTCTGCGCATGCGCGGGCCCGCTGGCCCCCCCCCCACACCACTGCGCATGCGCGGGCGCGCTGGGCCCCCCCCCTCCCCACTGCGCATGCGCGGGTGCGCTGGGCCCGTCCCTGTGCTGGCACTGCTGGGGCACCTGCAGTGCTGGCAGCACCTCTGGGACAAGAGGGACACGGAGGGGCTGGAGCGAGTCCAGGCAAGGGAACGGAGCTGGCAAGGGGCTGGAGAGTTCCTGAGAGAGCTGGGAAAGGGGCACAGCCCGGAGCAAAGGAGGCTCAGGCGGGACCTTGTGGCTCTGCACAAGTCCCTGACAGGAGGGGGCAGCCGGGGGGGTCGGGTTCTGCTCCCAGGGAACAGGGACAGGAGGAGAGGGAACGGCCTCAGGCTGGGTCAGGGGAGGCTCAGGGTGGATATTGGGGAAATTCCTCCATGGAAAGGGCGCTCAGGCCTTGGCACAGCTGCCCAGGGAGGTTTGGAGTGCCCACCCCTGGGAGTGCTCCAACACCTGTGGCTGTGGCATGGGCGGACGTGGTCAGCGCTGGCCGTGCTGCTGCTGGTGGCACTCAGTGATCTCCGAGGTCTTTTCCAACCTTGATTCCGCTCTCAAGGCAGCCCCACGGAGGACCAGAACAAAAGGCACCCCCAGGCTGGGCCCCCCCCACCCCACTGCGCATGCGCGGGCGCGCTGGCCCTACCCCCCCTCCCACTGCGCATGCGCGGGCGCGCTGGCCGGCCCCCCCACCCCCACTGCGCATGCGCGGGCGCGCCGGCCGGCCCCCCACCCCACTGCGCATGCGCGGGAGAGCTGGACGGCCCCCCACCGCCACTGCGCATGCGCGGGCGCGCCGGCCGGCCCCCCACCCCACTGCGCATGCGCGGGAGAGCTGGACGGCCTCCCACACCCCCTCTGCGCATGCGCGGGTGCGCTGGCCCCCCCCCCCCCCCCCACCACTGCGCATGCGCGGGGGCGCTGGCCCTACCTTCACCCCACTGCGCATGCGCGGGAGAGCCGGACGGGCCCCCCACACCCCACTGCGCATGCGCGGGCGCGCTGGGCCCCCCCCACCCCCCACTGCGCATGCGCGGGTGCGCTGGCCGGCCCCCCACCCCACTGCGCATGCGCGGGAGAGCTGGACGGCCCCCCACCCCCACTGCGCATGCGCGGGCGCGCCGACCGTCCCCCCACCCCACTGCGCATGCGCGGGGGCGATGGCCGACCCCCCCCCACACCACTGCGCATGCGCGGGCGCGCTGGGCCCCCCCCCCCCTCCCCACTGCACATGCGCGGGTGCGCTGGGCCCGTCCCTGTGCTGGCACTGCTGGGGCACCTGCAGTGCTGGCAGCACCTCTGGGACAAGAGGGACACGGAGGGGCTGGAGCGAGTCCAGGCAACGGAACAGAGCTGGCAAGGGGCTGGAGAGTTCCTGAGAGAGCTGGGAAAGGGGCACAGCCCGGAGCAAAGGTGGCTCAGGCGGGACCTTGTGGCTCTGCACAAGTCCCTGACAGGAGGGGGCAGCCGGGGGGGTCGGGTTCTGCTCCCAGGGAACAGGGACAGGAGGAGAGGGAACGGCCTCAGGCTGGGCCAGGGGTGGCTCAGGGTGGATATTGGGGAAATTCCTCCATGGAAAGGGCGCTCAGACCTTGGCACAGCTGCCCAGGGAGGTTTGGAGTGCCCACCCCTGGGAGTGCTCCAACACCTGTGGCTGTGGCATGGGCGGACGTGGTCAGCGCTGGCCGTGCTGCTGCTGGTGGCACTCAGTGATCTCCGAGGTCTTTTCCAACCTTGATTCCGCTCTCAAGGCAGCCCCACGGAGGACCAGAACAAAAGGCACCCCCAGGCTGGGCCCCCCCCACCCCACTGCGCATGCGCGGGCGCGCTGGCCCTACCCCCCCTCCCACTGCGCATGCGCGGGCGCGCTGGCCGGCCCCCCACCCCACTGCGCATGCGCGGGAGAGCCGGCCGACCCCCCCCCCCACCCCACTGCGCATGCGCGGGCGCGCTGGGCTCCCCCCACCCCCCACTGCGCATGCGCGGGAGAGCTGGACGGCCCCCCCCACCCCCACTGCGCATGCGCGGGAGAGCTGGCCTCCCCCACACCACTGCGCATGCGCGGGCGCGCTGGGCCCCCCCCCTCCCCACTGCGCATGCGCGGGTGCGCTGGGCCCGTCCCTGTGCTGGCACTGCTGGGGCACCTGCAGTGCTGGCAGCACCTCTGGGACAAGAGGGACACGGAGGGGCTGGAGCGAGTCCAGGCAACGGAACGGAGCTGGGAAGGGGCTGGAGAGTTCCTGAGAGAGCTGGGAAAGGGGCACAGCCTGCAGCAAAGGAGGCTCAGGCGGGACCTTGTGGCTCTGCACAAGTCCCTGACAGGACGGGGCAGCCGGGGGGGTCGGGTTCTGCTCCCAGGGAACAGGGACAGGAGGAGAGGGAACGGCCTCAGGCTGGGCCAGGGGAGGCTCACGGTGGATACTGGGGAAATTCCTCCATGGAAAGGGCGCTCAGGCCTTGGCACAGCTGCCCAGGGAGGTTTGGAGTGCCCACCCCTGGGAGTGCTCCAACACCTGTGGCTGTGGCATGGACGGACGTGGTCAGCGCTGGCCGTGCTGCTGCTGGTGGCACTCAGTGATCTCCGAGGTCTTTTCCAACCTTGATTCCGCTCTCAAGGCAGCCCCACGGAGGACCAGAACAAAAGGCACCCCCAGGCTGGGCTCCCCCCACCCCACTGCGCATGCGCGGGCGCGCTGGCCCTACCCCCCCAACCACTGCGCATGCGCGGGCGCGCTGGCCGGCCCCCCACCCCACTGCGCATGCGCGGGGGCTATGGCCGACCCCCCCCACACCACTGCGCATGCGCGGGCGCTCTGGGCCCCCCCCCCCCCCCCCCCCCACTGCGCATGCGCGGGTGCGCTGGGCCCGTCCCTGTGCTGGCACTGCTGGGGCACCTGCAGTGCTGGCAGCACCTCTGGGACAAGAGGGACACGGAGGGGCTGGAGCGAGTCCAGGCAAGGGAACGGAGCTGGCAAGGGGCTGGAGAGTTCCTGAGAGAGCTGGGAAAGGGGCACAGCCCGGAGCAAAGGAGGCTCAGGCGGGACCTTGTGGCTCTGCACAAGTCCCTGACAGGAGGGGGCAGCCGGGGGGGTCGGGTTCTGCTCCCAGGGAACAGGGACAGGAGGAGAGGGAACGGCCTCAGGCTGGGCCAGGGGAGGCTCAGGGTGGATATTGGGGAAATTCCTCCATGGAAAGGGCGCTCAGGCCTTGGCACAGCTGCCCAGGGAGGTTTGGAGTGCCCACCCCTGGGAGTGCTCCAACACCTATGGCTGTGGCATGGTCGGACGTGGTCAGCGCTGGCCGTGCTGCTGCTGGTGGCACTCAGTGATCTCCGAGGTCTTCTCCAACCTTGATTCCGCTCTCAAGGCAGCCCCACGGAGGACCAGAACAAAAGGCACCCCCAGGCCGACCCCCCCCACCCCCCACTGCGCAAGCGCGGGTGCGCTGGCCCTACCCCCCCTCCCACTGCGCATGCGCGGGCGCGCTGGCCGGCCCCCCACCCCACTGCGCATGCGCGGGGGCGCTGGCCCTACCCCCACCCCACTGCGCATGCGCGGGAGAGCTGGACGGCCCCCCCACCCCCACTGCGCATGCGCGGGGGCGATGGCCGACCCCCCCCCCACACCACTGCGCATGCGCGGGAGAGCTGGGCCCCCCCCACACCCCACTGCGCATGCGCGGGTGCCCTGGCCCTACCCCCACCCCACTGCGCATGCGCGGGAGAGCTGGACGGCCCCCCCAACCCCCTCTGCGCATGCGCGGGCGCGCTGGCCCCCCCCCCCCCCACACCACTGCACATGCGCGGGCGCGCTGGCCGGCCCCCCTCCCACTGCGCATGCGCGGGCGCGCTGGCCCTACCCCCACACCACTGCGCATGCGCGGGAGAGCTGGACGGCCCCCCCACCCCCACTGCGCATGCGCGGGCGCGCTGGGCCCGTCCCTGTGCTGGCACTGCTGGTGCACCTGCAGTGCTGGCAGCACCTCTGGGACAAGAGGGACACGGAGGGGCTGGAGCGAGTCCAGGCAAGGGAACGGAGCTGGCAAGGGGCTGGAGAGTTCCTGAGAGAGCTGGGAAAGGGGCACAGCCCGGAGCAAAGGAGGCTCAGGCGGGACCTTGTGGCTCTGCACAAGTCCCTGACAGGAGGGGGCAGCCGGGGGGGTCGGGTTCTGCTCCCAGGGAACAGGGACAGGAGGAGAGGGAACGGCCTCAGGCTGGGCCAGGGGAGGCTCAGGGTGGATATTGGGGAAATTCCTCCATGGAAAGGGCGCTCAGGCCTTGGCACAGCTGCCCAGGGAGGTTTGGAGTGCCCACCCCTGGGAGTGCTCCAACACCTGTGGCTGTGGCATGGGCGGACGTGGTCAGCGCTGGCCGTGCTGCTGCTGGTGGCACTCAGTGATCTCCGAGGTCTTTTCCAACCTTGATTCCGCTCTCAAGGCAGCCCCACGGAGGACCAGAACAAAAGGCACCCCCAGGCTGGGCCCCCCCGCACACCACTGCGCATGCGCGGGCGCGCTGGGCCCCCCCCACCCCCCACTGCGCATGCGCGGGTGCGCTGGCCGGCCCCCCACCCCACTGCGCATGCGCGGGAGAGCTGGACGGCCCCCCCCCACCCCCACTGCGCATGCGCGGGCGCCCTGGCCCCCCCCCCCCCCCACACCACTGCGCATGCGCGGGCGCGTCGGCCGTCCCCCCACCCCACTGCGCATGCGCGGGGGCGATGGCCGACCCCCCCCCACACCACTGCGCATGCGCGGGCGCGCTGGGCCCCCCCCCCCCCTCCCCACTGCACATGCGCGGGTGCGCTGGGCCCGTCCCTGTGCTGGCACTGCTGGGGCACCTGCAGTGCTGGCAGCACCTCTGGGACAAGAGGGACACGGAGGGGCTGGAGCGAGTCCAGGCAACGGAACGGAGCTGGCAAGGGGCTGGAGAGTTCCTGAGAGAGCTGGGAAAGGGGCACAGCCCGGAGCAAAGGAGGCTCAGGCGGGACCTTGTGGCTCTGCACAAGTCCCTGACAGGAGGGGGCAGCCGGGGGGGTCGGGTTCTGCTCCCAGGGAACAGGGACAGGAGGAGAGGGAACGGCCTCAGGCTGGGCCAGGGGAGGCTCAGGGTGGATATTGGGGAAATTCCTCCATGGAAAGGGCGCTCAGGCCTTGGCACAGCTGCCCAGGGAGGTTTGGAGTGCCCACCCCTGGGAGTGCTCCAACACCTGTGGCTGTGGCATGGGCGGACGTGGTCAGCGCTGGCCGTGCTGCTGCTGGTGGCACTCAGTGATCTCCGAGGTCTTTTCCAACCTTGATTCCGCTCTCAAGGCAGCCCCACGGAGGACCAGAACAAAAGGCACCCCCAGGCTGGGCCCCCCCCACCCCACTGCGCATGCGCGGGCGCGCTGGCCCTACCCCCCCTCCCACTGCGCATGCGCGGGCGCGCTGGGCCCCCCCCACCCCCCACTGCGCATGCGCGGGTGCGCTGGCCCTACCCCCACCCCACTGCGCATGCGCGGGAGAGCTGGACGGCCCCCCCCACCCCCTCTGCGCATGCGCGGGCGCGCTGGCCCCCCCCCCCACACCACTGCGCATGCGCGGGCGCGCTGGGCCCCCCCCCTCCCCACTGCGCATGCGCGGGTGCGCTGGGCCCGTCCCTGTGCTGGCACTGCTGGGGCACCTGCAGTGCTGGCAGCACCTCTGGGACAAGAGGGACACGGAGGGGCTGGAGCGAGTCCAGGCAAGGGAACGGAGCTGGCAAGGGGCTGGAGAGTTCCTGAGAGAGCTGGGAAAGGGGCACAGCCCGGAGCAAAGGAGGCTCAGGCGGGACCTTGTGGCTCTGCACAAGTCCCTGACAGGAGGGGGCAGCCGGGGGGGTCGGGTTCTGCTCCCAGGGAACAGGGACAGGAGGAGAGGGAACGGCCTCAGGCTGGGTCAGGGGAGGCTCAGGGTGGATATTGGGGAAATTCCTCCATGGAAAGGGCGCTCAGGCCTTGGCACAGCTGCCCAGGGAGGTTTGGAGTGCCCACCCCTGGGAGTGCTCCAACACCTGTGGCTGTGGCATGGGCGGACGTGGTCAGCGCTGGCCGTGCTGCTGCTGGTGGCACTCAGTGATCTCCGAGGTCTTCTCCAACCTTGATTCCGCTCTCAAGGCAGCCCCACGGAGGACCAGAACAAAAGGCACCCCCAGGCTGGGCCCCCCCCACCCCACTGCGCATGCGCGGGCGCGCTGGCCCTACCCCCCCTCCCACTGCGCATGCGCGGGCGCGCTGGCCGGCCCCCCCACCCCCACTGCGCATGCGCGGGCGCGCCGGCCGGCCCCCCACCCCACTGCGCATGCGCGGGAGAGCTGGACCGCCCCCCACCCCCACTGCGCATGCGCGGGCGCGCCGGCCGGCCCCCCACCCCACTGCGCATGCGCGGGGGCGATGGCCGACCCCCCCCACACCACTGCGCATGCGCGGGCGCGCTGGGCCCCCCCCACCCCCCACTGCGCATGCGCGGGTGCGCTGGCCCTACCCCCCCTCCCACTGCGCATGCGCGGGCGCGCTGGGCCCCCCCCACCCCCCACTGCGCATGCGCGGGTGCGCTGGCCCTACCCCCACCCCACTGCGCATGCGCGGGAGAGCTGGACGGCCCCCCCCACCCCCTCTGCGCATGCGCGGGCGCGCTGGCCCCCCCCCCCACACCACTGCGCATGCGCGGGCGCGCTGGGCCCCCCCCCTCCCCACTGCGCATGCGCGGGTGCGCTGGGCCCGTCCCTGTGCTGGCACTGCTGGGGCACCTGCAGTGCTGGCAGCACCTCTGGGACAAGAGGGACACGGAGGGGCTGGAGCGAGTCCAGGCAAGGGAACGGAGCTGGCAAGGGGCTGGAGAGTTCCTGAGAGAGCTGGGAAAGGGGCACAGCCCGGAGCAAAGGAGGCTCAGGCGGGACCTTGTGGCTCTGCACAAGTCCCTGACAGGAGGGGGCAGCCGGGGGGGTCGGGTTCTGCTCCCAGGGAACAGGGACAGGAGGAGAGGGAACGGCCTCAGGCTGGGCCAGGGGAGGCTCAGGGTGGATATTGGGGAAATTCCTCCATGGAAAGGGCGCTCAGGCCTTGGCACAGCTGCCCAGGGAGGTTTGGAGTGCCCACCCCTGGGAGTGCTCCAACACCTGTGGCTGTGGCATGGGCGGACGTGGTCAGCGCTGGCCGTGCTGCTGCTGGTGGCACTCAGTGATCTCCGAGGTCTTTTCCAACCTTGATTCCGCTCTCAAGGCAGCCCCACGGAGGACCAGAACAAAAGGCACCCCCAGGCTGGGCCCCCCCCACCCCACTGCGCATGCGCGGGCGCGCTGGCCCTACCCCCCCTCCCACTGCGCATGCGCGGGCGCGCTGGGCCCCCCCCACCCCCCACTGCGCATGCGCGGGTGCGCTGGCCCTACCCCCACCCCACTGCGCATGCGCGGGAGAGCTGGACGGCCCCCCCCACCCCCTCTGCGCATGCGCGGGCGCGCTGGCCCCCCCCCCCACACCACTGCGCATGCGCGGGCGCGCTGGGCCCCCCCCCTCCCCACTGCGCATGCGCGGGTGCGCTGGGCCCGTCCCTGTGCTGGCACTGCTGGGGCACCTGCAGTGCTGGCAGCACCTCTGGGACAAGAGGGACACGGAGGGGCTGGAGCGAGTCCAGGCAAGGGAACGGAGCTGGCAAGGGGCTGGAGAGTTCCTGAGAGAGCTGGGAAAGGGGCACAGCCCGGAGCAAAGGAGGCTCAGGCGGGACCTTGTGGCTCTGCACAAGTCCCTGACAGGAGGGGGCAGCCGGGGGGGTCGGGTTCTGCTCCCAGGGAACAGGGACAGGAGGAGAGGGAACGGCCTCAGGCTGGGTCAGGGGAGGCTCAGGGTGGATATTGGGGAAATTCCTCCATGGAAAGGGCGCTCAGGCCTTGGCACAGCTGCCCAGGGAGGTTTGGAGTGCCCACCCCTGGGAGTGCTCCAACACCTGTGGCTGTGGCATGGGCGGACGTGGTCAGCGCTGGCCGTGCTGCTGCTGGTGGCACTCAGTGATCTCCGAGGTCTTCTCCAACCTTGATTCCGCTCTCAAGGCAGCCCCACGGAGGACCAGAACAAAAGGCACCCCCAGGCTGGGCCCCCCCCACCCCACTGCGCATGCGCGGGCGCGCTGGCCCTACCCCCCCTCCCACTGCGCATGCGCGGGCGCGCTGGCCGGCCCCCCCACCCCCACTGCGCATGCGCGGGCGCGCCGGCCGGCCCCCCACCCCACTGCGCATGCGCGGGAGAGCTGGACCGCCCCCCACCCCCACTGCGCATGCGCGGGCGCGCCGGCCGGCCCCCCACCCCACTGCGCATGCGCGGGGGCGATGGCCGACCCCCCCCCACACCACTGCGCATGCGCGGGCGCGCTGGGCCCCCCCCACCCCCCACTGCGCATGCGCGGGTGCGCTGGCCCCTACCCCCACCCCACTGCGCATGCGCGGGAGAGCTGGACGGCCCCCCCCACCCCCTCTGCGCATGCGCGGGCGCGCTGGCCCCTCCCCCACACCACTGCGCATGCGCGGGCGCTCTGGGCCCCCCCCCTCCCCACTGCGCATGCGCGGGTGCGCTGGGCCCGTCCCTGTGCTGGCACTGCTGGGGCACCTGCAGTGCTGGCAGCACCTCTGGGACAAGAGGGACACGGAGGGGCTGGAGCGAGTCCAGGCAACGGAACGGAGCTGGCAAGGGGCTGGAGAGTTCCTGAGAGAGCTGGGAAAGGGGCACAGCCCGGAGCAAAGGAGGCTCAGGCGGGACCTTGTGGCTCTGCACAAGTCCCTGACAGGAGGGGGCAGCCGGGGGGGTCGGGTTCTGCTCCCAGGGAACAGGGACAGGAGGAGAGGGAACGGCCTCAGGCTGGGCCAGGGGAGGCTCAGGGTGGATACTGGGGAAATTCCTCCATGGAAAGGGCGCTCAGACCTTGGCACAGCTGCCCAGGGAGGTTTGGAGTGCCCACCCCTGGGAGTGCTCCAACACCTGTGGCTGTGGCATGGTCGGACGTGGTCAGCGCTGGCCGTGCTGCTGCTGGTGGCACTCAGTGATCTCCGAGGTCTTTTCCAACCTTGATTCCGCTCTCAAGGCAGCCCCACGGAGGACCAGAACAAAAGGCACCCCCAGGCTGGGCCCCCCCCACGCCACTGCGCATGCGCGGGCGAGCTGGCCCCCCCCCCCCCCACACCACTGCGCATGCGAGGGGGCGCTGGCCCTACCCCCACACCACTGCGCATGCGCGGGAGAGCTGGACGGGCCCCCACACCCCCACTGCGCATGCGCGGGGGCGATGGCCGACCCCCCCCACACCACTGCGCATGCGCGGGGGCGCTGGCCGGCCCCCCACCCCACTGCGCATGCGCGGGAGAGCTGGACGGCCCCCCACCCCCACTGCGCATGCGCGGGCGCGCCGGCCGGCCCCCCACCCCACTGCGCATGCGCGGGGGCGATGGCCGACCCCCCCCTCACCCCACTGCGCATGCGCGGGTGCGCTGGGCCCCCCCCCCCCTCCCCACTGCGCATGCGCGGGTGCGCTGGGCCCGTCCCTGTGCTGGCACTGCTGGGGCACCTGCAGTGCTGGCAGCACCTCTGGGACAAGAGGGACACGGAGGGGCTGGAGCGAGTCCAGGCAACGGAACGGAGCTGGCAAGGGGCTGGAGAGTTCCTGAGAGAGCTGGGAAAGGGGCACAGCCCGGAGCAAAGGAGGCTCAGGCGGGACCTTGTGGCTCTGCACAAGTCCCTGAGAGGAGGGGGCAGCCGGGGGGGTCGGGTTCTGCTCCCAGGGAACAGGGACAGGAGGAGAGGGAACGGCCTCAGGCTGGGCCAGGGGAGGCTCAGGGTGGATATTGGGGAAATTCCTCCATGGAAAGGGCGCTCAGGCCTTGGCACAGCTGCCCAGGGAGGTTTGGAGTGCCCACCCCTGGGAGTGCTCCAACACCTGTGGCTGTGGCATGGGCGGACGTGGTCAGCGCTGGCCGTGCTGCTGCTGGTGGCACTCAGTGATCTCCGAGGTCTTCTCCAACCTTGATTCCGCTCTCAAGGCAGCCCCACGGAGGACCAGAACAAAAGGCACCCCCAGGCTGGGCTACTCCCACCCCACTGCGCATGCGCGGGCGCGCTGGCCCTACCCCCCCTCCCACTGCGCATGCGCGGGCGCGCTGGCCGGCCCCCCACCCCACTGCGCATGCGCGGGGGCGCTGGCCCTACCCCCACCCCACTGCGCATGCGCGGGAGAGCTGGACGGCCCCCCCACCCCCACTGCGCATGCGCGGGCGCGCCGGCCGGCCCCCCACCCCACTGCGCATGCGCGGGGGCGATGGCCGACCCCCCCCCACACCACTGCGCATGCGCGGGCGCGCTGGGCCCCCCCCACCCCCCACTGCGCATGCGCGGGTGCGCTGGCCCTACCCCCACCCCACTGCGCATGCGCGGGAGAGCTGGACGGCCCCCCCCACCCCCTCTGCGCATGCGCGGGCGCGCTGGCCCCCCCCCCACACCACTGCGCATGCGCGGGTGCGCTGGGCCCGTCCCTGTGCTGGCACTGCTGGGGCACCTGCAGTGCTGGCAGCACCTCTGGGACAAGAGGGACACGGAGGGGCTGGAGCGAGTCCAGGCAAGGGAACGGAGCTGGCAAGGGGCTGGAGAGTTCCTGAGAGAGCTGGGAAAGGGGCACAGCCCGGAGCAAAGGAGGCTCAGGCGGGACCTTGTGGCTCTGCACAAGTCCCTGACAGGAGGGGGCAGCCGGGGGGGTCGGGTTCTGCTCCCAGGGAACAGGGACAGGAGGAGAGGGAACGGCCTCAGGCTGGGTCAGGGGAGGCTCAGGGTGGATATTGGGGAAATTCCTCCATGGAAAGTGCGCTCAGGCCTTGGCACAGCTGCCCAGGGAGGTTTGGAGTGCCCACCCCTGGGAGTGCTCCAACACCTGTGGCTGTGGCATGGGCGGACGTGGTCAGCGCTGGCCGTGCTGCTGCTGGTGGCACTCAGTGATCTCCGAGGTCTTCTCCAACCTTGATTCCGCTCTCAAGGCAGCCCCACGGAGGACCAGAACAAAAGGCACCCCCAGGCTGGGCCCCCCCAACCCCACTGCGCATGCGCGGGCGCGCTGGCCCTACCCCCGCTCCCACTGCGCATGCGCGGGCGCGCTGGCCCTACCCCCCCTCCCACTGCGCATGCGCGGGAGAGCTGGACGGCCCCCCCACCCCCACTGCGCATGCGCGGACGCGCCGGCCGGCCCCCCCCCACCCCACTGCGCATGCGCGGGGGCGATGGCCAACCCCCCCCCACACCACTGCGCATGCGCGGGCGCGCTGGGCCCCCCCCACCCCCCACTGCGCATGCGCGGGTGCGCTGGCCCTACCCCCACCCCACTGCGCATACGCGGGAGAGCTGGACGGCCCCCCCCACCCCCTCTGCGCATGCGCGGGCGCGCTGGCCCCCCCCCCACGCCACTGCGCATGCGCGGGCGCGCTGGGCCCCCCCCCTCCCCACTGCGCATGCGCGGGTGCGCTGGGCCCGTCCCTGTGCTGGCACTGCTGGGGCACCTGCAGTGCTGGCAGCACCTCTGTGACAAGAGGGACACGGAGGGGCTGGAGCGAGTCCAGGCAAGGGAACGGAGCTGGCAAGGGGCTGGAGAGTTCCTGAGAGAGCTGGGAAAGGGGCACAGCCCGGAGCAAAGGAGGCTCAGGCGGGACCTTGTGGCTCTGCACAAGTCCCTGACAGGAGGGGGCAGCCGGGGGGGTCGGGTTCTGCTCCCAGGGAACAGGGACAGGAGGAGAGGGAACGGCCTCAGGCTGGGCCAGGGGAGGCTCAGGGTGGATACTGGGGAAATTCCTCCATGGAAAGGGCGCTCAGGCCTTGGCACAGCTGCCCAGGGAGGTTTGGAGTGCCCACCCCTGGGAGTGCTCCAACACCTGTGGCTGTGGCATGGGCGGACGTGGTCAGCGCTGGCCGTGCTGCTGCTGGTGGCACTCAGTGATCTCCGAGGTCTTTTCCAACCTTGATTCCGCTCTCAAGGCAGCCCCACGGAGGACCAGAACAAAAGGCACCCCCAGGCTGGGCCCCCCCCACCCCACTGCGCATGCGCGGGCGCGCTGGCCCTACCCCCCCTCCCACTGCGCATGCGCGGGCGCGCTGGCCGGCCCCCCACCCCACTGCGCATGCGCGGGAGAGCCGGCCGACCCCCCCCCCACCCCACTGCGCATGCGCGGGCGCGCTGGGCTCCCCCCACCCCCCACTGCGCATGCGCGGGTGCGCTGGCCCTACCCCCACCCCACTGCGCATGCGCGGGAGAGCTGGACGGCCCCCCCCACCCCCACTGCGCATGCGCGGGAGAGCTGGCCCCCCCCACACCACTGCGCATGCGCGGGCGCGCTGGGCCCCCCCCCTCCCCACTGCGCATGCGCGGGTGCGCTGGGCCCGTCCCTGTGCTGGCACTGCTGGGGCACCTGCAGTGCTGGCAGCACCTCTGGGACAAGAGGGACACGGAGGGGCTGGAGCGAGTCCAGGCAACGGAACGGAGCTGGGAAGGGGCTGGAGAGTTCCTGAGAGAGCTGGGAAAGGGGCACAGCCTGCAGCAGAGGAGGCTCAGGCGGGACCTTGTGGCTCTGCACAAGTCCCTGACAGGACGGGGCAGCCGGGGGGGTCGGGTTCTGCTCCCAGGGAACAGGGACAGGAGGAGAGGGAACGGCCTCAGGCTGGGCCAGGGGAGGCTCACGGTGGATACTGGGGAAATTCCTCCATGGAAAGGGCGCTCAGGCCTTGGCACAGCTGCCCAGGGAGGTTTGGAGTGCCCACCCCTGGGAGTGCTCCAACACCTGTGGCTGTGGCATGGACGGACGTGGTCAGCGCTGGCCGTGCTGCTGCTGGTGGCACTCAGTGATCTCCGAGGTCTTTTCCAACCTTGATTCCGCTCTCAAGGCAGCCCCACGGAGGACCAGAACAAAAGGCACCCCCAGGCTGGGCTCCCCCCACCCCACTGCGCATGCGCGGGCGCGCTGGCCCTACCCCCCCAACCACTGCGCATGCGCGGGCGCGCTGGCCGGCCCCCCACCCCACTGCGCATGCGCGGGGGCCCTGGCCGGCCCCCCACCCCACTGCGCATGCGCGGGAGAGCTGGACGGCCCCCCCACCCCCACTGCGCATGCGCGGGGGCGATGGCCGACCACCCCCCCACACCACTGCGCATGCGCGGGAGAGCTGGGCCCCCCCCACACCCCACTGCGCATGCGCGTGTGCCCTGGCCCTACCCCCACCCCACTGCGCATGCGCGGGAGAGCTGGACGGCCCCCCCCAACCCCCTCTGCGCATGCGCGGGCGCGCTGGCCCCCCCCCCCCCACACCACTGCACATGCGCGGGCGCGCTGGCCGGCCCCCCTCCCACTGCGCATGCGCGGGCGCGCTGGCCCTACCCCCACACCACTGCGCATGCGCGGGAGAGCTGGACGGCCCCCCCACCCCCACTGCGCATGCGCGGGCGCGCTGGGCCCGTCCCTGTGCTGGCACTGCTGGTGCACCTGCAGTGCTGGCAGCACCTCTGGGACAAGAGGGACACGGAGGGGCTGGAGCGAGTCCAGGCAAGGGAACGGAGCTGGCAAGGGGCTGGAGAGTTCCTGAGAGAGCTGGGAAAGGGGCACAGCCCGGAGCAAAGGAGGCTCAGGCGGGACCTTGTGGCTCTGCACAAGTCCCTGACAGGAGGGGGCAGCCGGGGGGGTCGGGTTCTGCTCCCAGGGAACAGGGACAGGAGGAGAGGGAACGGCCTCAGGCTGGGCCAGGGGAGGCTCAGGGTGGATATTGGGGAAATTCCTCCATGGAAAGGGCGCTCAGGCCTTGGCACAGCTGCCCAGGGAGGTTTGGAGTGCCCACCCCTGGGAGTGCTCCAACACCTGTGGCTGTGGCAGGGACGGACGTGGGCAGCGCTGGCCGTGCTGGTGCTGGTTGCACTCAGTGATCTCCGAGGTCTTTTCCAACCTTGATTCCGCTCTCAAGGCAGCCCCACGGAGGACCAGAACAAAAGGCACCCCCAGGCTGGGCGCCCCCGCACACCACTGCGCATGCGCGGGCGCGCTGGGCCCCCCCCCACCCCCCACTGCGCATGCGCGGGTGCGCTGGCCGGCCCCCCACCCCACTGCGCATGCGCGGGAGAGCTGGACGGCCCCCCCCCACCCCCACTGCGCATGCGCGGGCGCCCTGGCCCCCCCCCCCCACACCACTGCGCATGCGCGGGCGCGTCGGCCGTCCCCCCACCCCACTGCGCATGCGCGGGGGCGATGGCCGACCCCCCCCCACACCCACTGCGCATGCGCGGGCGCGCTGGGCCCCCCCCCCCCCTCCCCACTGCACATGCGCGGGTGCGCTGGGCCCGTCCCTGTGATGGCCTGCTGGGGCACCTGCAGTGCTGGCAGCACCTCTGGGACAAGAGGGACACGGAGGGGCTGGAGCCAGTCCAGGCAAGGGAACGGAGCTGGCAAGGGGCTGGAGAGTTCCTGAGAGAGCTGGGAAAGGGGCACAGCCCGGAGCAAAGGAGGCTCAGGCGGGACCTTGTGGCTCTGCACAAGTCCCTGACAGGAGGGGGCAGCCGGGGGGGTCGGGTTCTGCTCCCAGGGAACAGGGACAGGAGGAGAGGGAACGGCCTCAGGCTGGGCCAGGGGAGGCTCAGGGTGGATATTGGGGAAATTCCTCCATGGAAAGGGCGCTCAGGCCTTGGCACAGCTGCCCAGGGAGGTTTGGAGTGCCCACCCCTGGGAGTGCTCCAACACCTGTGGCTGTGGCATGGGCGGACGTGGTCAGCGCTGGCCGTGCTGCTGCTGGTGGCACTCAGTGATCTCCGAGGTCTTTTCCAACCTTGATTCCGCTCTCAAGGCAGCCCCACGGAGGACCAGAACAAAAGGCACCCCCAGGCTGGGCCCCCCCCACCCCACTGCGCATGCGCGGGCGCGCTGGCCCTACCCCCCCTCCCACTGCGCATGCGCGGGCGCGCTGGGCCCCCCCCACCCCCCACTGCGCATGCGCGGGTGCGCTGGCCCTACCCCCACCCCACTGCGCATGCGCGGGAGAGCTGGACGGCCCCCCCCACCCCCTCTGCGCATGCGCGGGCGCGCTGGCCCCCCCCCCCCCACACCACTGCGCATGCGCGGGCGCGCTGGGCCCCCCCCCTCCCCACTGCGCATGCGCGGGTGCGCTGGGCCCGTCCCTGTGCTGGCACTGCTGGGGCACCTGCAGTGCTGGCAGCACCTCTGGGACAAGAGGGACACGGAGGGGCTGGAGCGAGTCCAGGCAAGGGAACGGAGCTGGCAAGGGGCTGGAGAGTTCCTGAGAGAGCTGGGAAAGGGGCACAGCCCGGAGCAAAGGAGGCTCAGGCGGGACCTTGTGGCTCTGCACAAGTCCCTGACAGGAGGGGGCAGCCGGGGGGGTCGGGTTCTGCTCCCAGGGAACAGGGACAGGAGGAGAGGGAACGGCCTCAGGCTGGGTCAGGGGAGGCTCAGGGTGGATATTGGGGAAATTCCTCCATGGAAAGGGCGCTCAGGCCTTGGCACAGCTGCCCAGGGAGGTTTGGAGTGCCCACCCCTGGGAGTGCTCCAACACCTGTGGCTGTGGCATGGGCGGACGTGGTCAGCGCTGGCCGTGCTGCTGCTGGTGGCACTCAGTGATCTCCGAGGTCTTCTCCAACCTTGATTCCGCTCTCAAGGCAGCCCCACGGAGGACCAGAACAAAAGGCACCCCCAGGCTGGGCCCCCCCCACCCCACTGCGCATGCGCGGGCGCGCTGGCCCTACCCCCCCTCCCACTGCGCATGCGCGGGCGCGCCGGCCGGCCCCCCACCCCACTGCGCATGCGCGGGGGCGATGGCCGACCCCCCCCACACCACTGCGCATGCGCGGGCGCGCTGGGCCCCCCCCACCCCCCACTGCGCATGCGCGGGTGCGCTGGCCCTACCCCCACCCCACTGCGCATGCGCGGGAGAGCTGGACGGCCCCCCCCACCCCCTCTGCGCATGCGCGGGCGCGCTGGCCCCCCCCCACACCACTGCGCATGCGCGGGCGCTCTGGGCCCCCCCCCTCCCCACTGCGCATGCGCGGGTGCGCTGGGCCCGTCCCTGTGCTGGCACTGCTGGGGCACCTGCAGTGCTGGCAGCACCTCTGGGACAAGAGGGACACGGAGGGGCTGGAGCGAGTCCAGGCAAGGGAACGGAGCTGGCAAGGGGCTGGAGAGTTCCTGAGAGAGCTGGGAAAGGGGCACAGCCCGGAGCAAAGGAGGCTCAGGCGGGACCTTGTGGCTCTGCACAAGTCCCTGACAGGAGGGGGCAGCCGGGGGGGTCGGGCTCTGCTCCCAGGGAACAGGGACAGGAGGAGAGGGAACGGCCTCAGGCTGGGCCAGGGGAGGCTCAGGGTGGATACTGGGGAAATTCCTCCATGGAAAGGGCGCTCAGACCTTGGCACAGCTGCCCAGGGAGGTTTGGAGTGCCCACCCCTGGGAGTGCTCCAACACCTGTGGCTGTGGCATGGACGGACGTGGGCAGCGCTGGCCGTGCTGGTGCTGGTTGCACTCAGTGATCTCCGAGGTCTTTTCCAACCTTGATTCCGCTCTCAAGGCAGCCCCACGGAGGACCAGAACAAAAGGCACCCCCAGGCTGGGCTACTCCCACCCCACTGCGCATGCGCGGGCGCGCTGGCCCTACCCCCCCACCCCACTGCGCATGCGCGGGCGCGCTGGCCGGCCCCCCACCCCACTGCGCATGCGCGGGGGCGCTGGCCCTACCCCCACCCCACTGCGCATGCGCGGGAGAGCTGGACGGCCCCCCCACCCCCACTCCGCATGCGCGGGCGCGCCGGCCGGCCCCCCCACCCCCACTGCGCATGCGCGGGGGCGCTGGCCCTACCCCCCCTCCCACTGCGCATGCGCGGGCGCGCTGGCCGGCCCCCCACCCGACTGCGCATGCGCGGGAGAGCCGGCCGACCCCCCCCCACCCCACTGCGCATGCGCGGGCGCGCTGGGCTCCCCCCACCCCCCACTGCGCATGCGCGGGTGCGCTGGCCCTACCCCCACCCCCACTGCGCATGCGCGGGAGAGCTGGACGGCCCCCCCCACCCCCACTGCGCATGCGCGGGAGAGCTGGCCTCCCCCACACCACTGCGCATGCGCGGGCGCGCTGGGCCCCCCCCCTCCCCACTGCGCATGCGCGGGTGCGCTGGGCCCGTCCCTGTGCTGGCACTGCTGGGGCACCTGCAGTGCTGGCAGCACCTCTGGGACAAGAGGGACACGGAGGGGCTGGAGCGAGTCCAGGCAACGGAACGGAGCTGGGAAGGGGCTGGAGAGTTCCTGAGAGAGCTGGGAAAGGGGCACAGCCTGCAGCAAAGGAGGCTCAGGCGGGACCTTGTGGCTCTGCACAAGTCCCTGACAGGACGGGGCAGCCGGGGGGGTCGGGTTCTGCTCCCAGGGAACAGGGACAGGAGGAGAGGGAACGGCCTCAGGCTGGGCCAGGGGAGGCTCAGGGTGGATATTGGGGAAATTCCTCCATGGAAAGGGCGCTCAGGCCTTGGCACAGCTGCCCAGGGAGGTTTGGAGTGCCCACCCCTGGGAGTGCCCCAACACCTGTGGCTGTGGCATGGGCGGACGTGGTCAGCGCTGGCCGTGCTGCTGCTGGTGGCACTCAGTGATCTCCGAGGTCTTTTCCAACCTTGATTCCGCTCTCAAGGCAGCCCCACGGAGGACCAGAACAAAAGGCACCCCCAGGCTGGGCCCCCCCCACCCCACTGCGCATGCGCGGGCGCGCTGGCCCTACCCCCCCTCCCACTGCGCATGCGCGGGCGCGCTGGCCGGCCCCCCACCCCACTGCGCATGCGCGGGAGAGCTGGACGGCCCCACCCCCACCCCCACTGCGCATGCGCGGGCGCGCTGGCCCCCCCCCCCCACCCCACTGCGCATGCGCGGGCGCGCTGGGCTCCCCCCACCCCCCACTGCGCATGCGCGGGTGCGCTGGCCCTACCCCCACCCCACTGCGCATGCGCGGGAGAGCTGGACGGCCCCCCCCACCCCCACTGCGCATGCGCGGGAGAGCTGGCCTCCCCCACACCACTGCGCATGCGCGGGCGCGCTGGGCCCCCCCCCTCCCCACTGCGCATGCGCGGGTGCGCTGGGCCCGTCCCTGTGCTGGCACTGCTGGGGCACCTGCAGTGCTGGCAGCACCTCTGGGACAAGAGGGACACGGAGGGGCTGGAGCGAGTCCAGGCAACGGAACGGAGCTGGGAAGGGGCTGGAGAGTTCCTGAGAGAGCTGGGAAAGGGGCACAGCCTGCAGCAGAGGAGGCTCAGGCGGGACCTTGTGGCTCTGCACAAGTCCCTGACAGGACGGGGCAGCCGGGGGGGTCGGGTTCTGCTCCCAGGGAACAGGGACAGGAGGAGAGGGAACGGCCTCAGGCTGGGCCAGGGGAGGCTCACGGTGGATACTGGGGAAATTCCTCCATGGAAAGGGCGCTCAGGCCTTGGCACAGCTGCCCAGGGAGGTTTGGAGTGCCCACCCCTGGGAGTGCTCCAACACCTGTGGCTGTGGCATGGACGGACGTGGTCAGCGCTGGCCGTGCTGCTGCTGGTGGCACTCAGTGATCTCCGAGGTCTTTTCCAACCTTGATTCCGCTCTCAAGGCAGCCCCACGGAGGACCAGAACAAAAGGCACCCCCAGGCTGGGCTCCCCCCACCCCACTGCGCATGCGCGGGCGCGCTGGCCCTACCCCCCCAACCACTGCGCATGCGCGGGCGCGCTGGCCGGCCCCCCACCCCACTGCGCATGCGCGGGGGCGCTGGCCCTACCCCCCACCCCACTGCGCATGCGCGGGAGAGCTGGACGGCCCCCCCACCCCCACTGCGCATGCGCGGGCGCGCCGGCCGGCCCCCCACCCCACTGCGCATGCGCGGGGGCTATGGCCGACCCCCCCCACACCACTGCGCATGCGCGGGCGCGCTGGGCCCCCCCCCCCCCCCCCCCCACTGCGCATGCGCGGGTGCGCTGGGCCCGTCCCTGTGCTGGCACTGCTGGGGCACCTGCAGTGCTGGCAGCACCTCTGGGACAAGAGGGACACGGAGGGGCTGGAGCGAGTCCAGGCAACGGAACGGAGCTGGCAAGGGGCTGGAGAGTTCCTGAGAGAGCTGGGAAAGGGGCACAGCCCGGAGCAAAGGAGGCTCAGGCGGGACCTTGTGGCTCTGCACAAGTCCCTGAGAGGAGGGGGCAGCCGGGGGGGTCGGGTTCTGCTCCCAGGGAACAGGGACAGGAGGAGAGGGAACGGCCTCAGGCTGGGCCAGGGGAGGCTCAGGGTGGATATTGGGGAAATTCCTCCATGGAAAGGGCGCTCAGGCCTTGGCACAGCTGCCCAGGGAGGTTTGGAGTGCCCACCCCTGGGAGTGCTCCAACACCTGTGGCTGTGGCATGGTCGGACGTGGTCAGCGCTGGCCGTGCTGCTGCTGGTGGCACTCAGTGATCTCCGAGGTCTTTTCCAACCTTGATTCCGCTCTCAAGGCAGCCCCACGGAGGACCAGAACAAAAGGCACCCCCAGGCCGACCCCCCCCACCCCCCACTGCGCAAGCGCGGGTGCGCTGGCCCTACCCCCCCTCCCACTGCGCATGCGCGGGCGCCCTGGCCGGCCCCCCACCCCACTGCGCAAGCGCGGGGGCCCTGGCCGGCCCCCCACCCCACTGCGCATGCGCGGGAGAGCTGGACGGCCCCCCCACCCCCACTGCGCATGCGCGGGGGCGATGGCCGACCACCCCCCCACACCACTGCGCATGCGCGGGAGAGCTGGACCGCCCCCACACCCCACTGCGCATGCGCGTGTGCCCTGGCCCTACCCCCACCCCACTGCGCATGCGCGGGAGAGCTGGACGGCCCCCCCCAACCCCCTCTGCGCATGCGCGGGCGCGCTGGCCCCCCCCCCCCCCACACCACTGCACATGCGCGGGCGCGCTGGCCGGCCCCCCTCCCACTGCGCATGCGCGGGCGCGCTGGCCCTACCCCCACACCACTGCGCATGCGCGGGAGAGCTGGACGGCCCCCCCACCCCCACTGCGCATGCGCGGGCGCGCTGGGCCCGTCCCTGTGCTGGCACTGCTGGTGCACCTTCAGTGCTGGCAGCACCTCTGGGACAAGAGGGACACGGAGGGGCTGGAGCGAGTCCAGGCAAGGGAACGGAGCTGGCAAGGGGCTGGAGAGTTCCTGAGAGAGCTGGGAAAGGGGCACAGCCCGGAGCAAAGGAGGCTCAGGCGGGACCTTGTGGCTCTGCACAAGTCCCTGACAGGAGGGGGCAGCCGGGGGGGTCGGGTTCTGCTCCCAGGGAACAGGGACAGGAGGAGAGGGAACGGCCTCAGGCTGGGCCAGGGGAGGCTCAGGGTGGATATTGGGGAAATTCCTCCATGGAAAGGGCGCTCAGGCCTTGGCACAGCTGCCCAGGGAGGTTTGGAGTGCCCACCCCTGGGAGTGCTCCAACACCTGTGGCTGTGGCAGGGACGGACGTGGGCAGCGCTGGCCGTGCTGGTGCTGGTTGCACTCAGTGATCTCCGAGGTCTTTTCCAACCTTGATTCCGCTCTCAAGGCAGCCCCACGGAGGACCAGAACAAAAGGCACCCCCAGGCTGGGCGCCCCCGCACACCACTGCGCATGCGCGGGCGCGCTGGGCCCCCCCCCACCCCCCACTGCGCATGCGCGGGTGCGCTGGCCGGCCCCCCACCCCACTGCGCATGCGCGGGAGAGCTGGACGGCCCCCCCCCACCCCCACTGCGCATGCGCGGGCGCCCTGGCCCCCCCCCCCCACACCACTGCGCATGCGCGGGCGCGTCGGCCGTCCCCCCACCCCACTGCGCATGCGCGGGGGCGATGGCCGACCCCCCCCCACACCACTGCGCATGCGCGGGCGCGCTGGGCCCCCCCCCCCCCTCCCCACTGCACATGCGCGGGTGCGCTGGGCCCGTCCCTGTGATGGCCTGCTGGGGCACCTGCAGTGCTGGCAGCACCTCTGGGACAAGAGGGACACGGAGGGGCTGGAGCCAGTCCAGGCAAGGGAACGGAGCTGGCAAGGGGCTGGAGAGTTCCTGAGAGAGCTGGGAAAGGGGCACAGCCCGGAGCAAAGGAGGCTCAGGCGGGACCTTGTGGCTCTGCACAAGTCCCTGACAGGAGGGGGCAGCCGGGGGGGTCGGGTTCTGCTCCCAGGGAACAGGGACAGGAGGAGAGGGAACGGCCTCAGGCTGGGCCAGGGGAGGCTCAGGGTGGATATTGGGGAAATTCCTCCATGGAAAGGGCGCTCAGGCCTTGGCACAGCTGCCCAGGGAGGTTTGGAGTGCCCACCCCTGGGAGTGCTCCAACACCTGTGGCTGTGGCATGGGCGGACGTGGTCAGCGCTGGCCGTGCTGCTGCTGGTGGCACTCAGTGATCTCCGAGGTCTTTTCCAACCTTGATTCCGCTCTCAAGGCAGCCCCACGGAGGACCAGAACAAAAGGCACCCCCAGGCTGGGCCCCCCCCACCCCACTGCGCATGCGCGGGCGCGCTGGCCCTACCCCCCCTCCCACTGCGCATGCGCGGGCGCGCTGGGCCCCCCCCACCCCCCACTGCGCATGCGCGGGTGCGCTGGCCCTACCCCCACCCCACTGCGCATGCGCGGGAGAGCTGGACGGCCCCCCCCACCCCCTCTGCGCATGCGCGGGCGCGCTGGCCCCCCCCCCCCACACCACTGCGCATGCGCGGGCGCGCTGGGCCCCCCCCCTCCCCACTGCGCATGCGCGGGTGCGCTGGGCCCGTCCCTGTGCTGGCACTGCTGGGGCACCTGCAGTGCTGGCAGCACCTCTGGGACAAGAGGGACACGGAGGGGCTGGAGCGAGTCCAGGCAAGGGAACGGAGCTGGCAAGGGGCTGGAGAGTTCCTGAGAGAGCTGGGAAAGGGGCACAGCCCGGAGCAAAGGAGGCTCAGGCGGGACCTTGTGGCTCTGCACAAGTCCCTGACAGGAGGGGGCAGCCGGGGGGGTCGGGTTCTGCTCCCAGGGAACAGGGACAGGAGGAGAGGGAACGGCCTCAGGCTGGGTCAGGGGAGGCTCAGGGTGGATATTGGGGAAATTCCTCCATGGAAAGGGCGCTCAGGCCTTGGCACAGCTGCCCAGGGAGGTTTGGAGTGCCCACCCCTGGGAGTGCTCCAACACCTGTGGCTGTGGCATGGGCGGACGTGGTCAGCGCTGGCCGTGCTGCTGCTGGTGGCACTCAGTGATCTCCGAGGTCTTCTCCAACCTTGATTCCGCTCTCAAGGCAGCCCCACGGAGGACCAGAACAAAAGGCACCCCCAGGCTGGGCCCCCCCCACCCCACTGCGCATGCGCGGGCGCGCTGGCCCTACCCCCCCTCCCACTGCGCATGCGCGGGCGCGCCGGCCGGCCCCCCACCCCACTGCGCATGCGCGGGGGCGATGGCCGACCCCCCCCACACCACTGCGCATGCGCGGGCGCGCTGGGCCCCCCCCACCCCCCACTGCGCATGCGCGGGTGCGCTGGCCCTACCCCCACCCCACTGCGCATGCGCGGGAGAGCTGGACGGCCCCCCCCACCCCCTCTGCGCATGCGCGGGCGCGCTGGCCCCCCCCCACACCACTGCGCATGCGCGGGCGCTCTGGGCCCCCCCCCTCCCCACTGCGCATGCGCGGGTGCGCTGGGCCCGTCCCTGTGCTGGCACTGCTGGGGCACCTGCAGTGCTGGCAGCACCTCTGGGACAAGAGGGACACGGAGGGGCTGGAGCGAGTCCAGGCAAGGGAACGGAGCTGGCAAGGGGCTGGAGAGTTCCTGAGAGAGCTGGGAAAGGGGCACAGCCCGGAGCAAAGGAGGCTCAGGCGGGACCTTGTGGCTCTGCACAAGTCCCTGACAGGAGGGGGCAGCCGGGGGGGTCGGGCTCTGCTCCCAGGGAACAGGGACAGGAGGAGAGGGAACGGCCTCAGGCTGGGCCAGGGGAGGCTCAGGGTGGATACTGGGGAAATTCCTCCATGGAAAGGGCGCTCAGACCTTGGCACAGCTGCCCAGGGAGGTTTGGAGTGCCCACCCCTGGGAGTGCTCCAACACCTGTGGCTGTGGCATGGACGGACGTGGGCAGCGCTGGCCGTGCTGGTGCTGGTTGCACTCAGTGATCTCCGAGGTCTTTTCCAACCTTGATTCCGCTCTCAAGGCAGCCCCACGGAGGACCAGAACAAAAGGCACCCCCAGGCTGGGCTACTCCCACCCCACTGCGCATGCGCGGGCGCGCTGGCCCTACCCCCCCACCCCACTGCGCATGCGCGGGCGCGCTGGCCGGCCCCCCACCCCACTGCGCATGCGCGGGGGCGCTGGCCCTACCCCCACCCCACTGCGCATGCGCGGGAGAGCTGGACGGCCCCCCCACCCCCACTCCGCATGCGCGGGCGCGCCGGCCGGCCCCCCCACCCCCACTGCGCATGCGCGGGGGCGCTGGCCCTACCCCCCCTCCCACTGCGCATGCGCGGGCGCGCTGGCCGGCCCCCCACCCGACTGCGCATGCGCGGGAGAGCCGGCCGACCCCCCCCCACCCCACTGCGCATGCGCGGGCGCGCTGGGCTCCCCCCACCCCCCACTGCGCATGCGCGGGTGCGCTGGCCCTACCCCCACCCCCACTGCGCATGCGCGGGAGAGCTGGACGGCCCCCCCCACCCCCACTGCGCATGCGCGGGAGAGCTGGCCTCCCCCACACCACTGCGCATGCGCGGGCGCGCTGGGCCCCCCCCCTCCCCACTGCGCATGCGCGGGTGCGCTGGGCCCGTCCCTGTGCTGGCACTGCTGGGGCACCTGCAGTGCTGGCAGCACCTCTGGGACAAGAGGGACACGGAGGGGCTGGAGCGAGTCCAGGCAACGGAACGGAGCTGGGAAGGGGCTGGAGAGTTCCTGAGAGAGCTGGGAAAGGGGCACAGCCTGCAGCAAAGGAGGCTCAGGCGGGACCTTGTGGCTCTGCACAAGTCCCTGACAGGACGGGGCAGCCGGGGGGGTCGGGTTCTGCTCCCAGGGAACAGGGACAGGAGGAGAGGGAACGGCCTCAGGCTGGGCCAGGGGAGGCTCAGGGTGGATATTGGGGAAATTCCTCCATGGAAAGGGCGCTCAGGCCTTGGCACAGCTGCCCAGGGAGGTTTGGAGTGCCCACCCCTGGGAGTGCCCCAACACCTGTGGCTGTGGCATGGGCGGACGTGGTCAGCGCTGGCCGTGCTGCTGCTGGTGGCACTCAGTGATCTCCGAGGTCTTTTCCAACCTTGATTCCGCTCTCAAGGCAGCCCCACGGAGGACCAGAACAAAAGGCACCCCCAGGCTGGGCCCCCCCCACCCCACTGCGCATGCGCGGGCGCGCTGGCCCTACCCCCCCTCCCACTGCGCATGCGCGGGCGCGCTGGCCGGCCCCCCACCCCACTGCGCATGCGCGGGAGAGCTGGACGGCCCCACCCCCACCCCCACTGCGCATGCGCGGGCGCGCTGGCCCCCCCCCCCCACCCCACTGCGCATGCGCGGGCGCGCTGGGCTCCCCCCACCCCCCACTGCGCATGCGCGGGTGCGCTGGCCCTACCCCCACCCCACTGCGCATGCGCGGGAGAGCTGGACGGCCCCCCCCACCCCCACTGCGCATGCGCGGGAGAGCTGGCCTCCCCCACACCACTGCGCATGCGCGGGCGCGCTGGGCCCCCCCCCTCCCCACTGCGCATGCGCGGGTGCGCTGGGCCCGTCCCTGTGCTGGCACTGCTGGGGCACCTGCAGTGCTGGCAGCACCTCTGGGACAAGAGGGACACGGAGGGGCTGGAGCGAGTCCAGGCAACGGAACGGAGCTGGGAAGGGGCTGGAGAGTTCCTGAGAGAGCTGGGAAAGGGGCACAGCCTGCAGCAGAGGAGGCTCAGGCGGGACCTTGTGGCTCTGCACAAGTCCCTGACAGGACGGGGCAGCCGGGGGGGTCGGGTTCTGCTCCCAGGGAACAGGGACAGGAGGAGAGGGAACGGCCTCAGGCTGGGCCAGGGGAGGCTCACGGTGGATACTGGGGAAATTCCTCCATGGAAAGGGCGCTCAGGCCTTGGCACAGCTGCCCAGGGAGGTTTGGAGTGCCCACCCCTGGGAGTGCTCCAACACCTGTGGCTGTGGCATGGACGGACGTGGTCAGCGCTGGCCGTGCTGCTGCTGGTGGCACTCAGTGATCTCCGAGGTCTTTTCCAACCTTGATTCCGCTCTCAAGGCAGCCCCACGGAGGACCAGAACAAAAGGCACCCCCAGGCTGGGCTCCCCCCACCCCACTGCGCATGCGCGGGCGCGCTGGCCCTACCCCCCCAACCACTGCGCATGCGCGGGCGCGCTGGCCGGCCCCCCACCCCACTGCGCATGCGCGGGGGCGCTGGCCCTACCCCCCACCCCACTGCGCATGCGCGGGAGAGCTGGACGGCCCCCCCACCCCCACTGCGCATGCGCGGGCGCGCCGGCCGGCCCCCCACCCCACTGCGCATGCGCGGGGGCTATGGCCGACCCCCCCCACACCACTGCGCATGCGCGGGCGCGCTGGGCCCCCCCCCCCCCCCCCCCACTGCGCATGCGCGGGTGCGCTGGGCCCGTCCCTGTGCTGGCACTGCTGGGGCACCTGCAGTGCTGGCAGCACCTCTGGGACAAGAGGGACACGGAGGGGCTGGAGCGAGTCCAGGCAACGGAACGGAGCTGGCAAGGGGCTGGAGAGTTCCTGAGAGAGCTGGGAAAGGGGCACAGCCCGGAGCAAAGGAGGCTCAGGCGGGACCTTGTGGCTCTGCACAAGTCCCTGAGAGGAGGGGGCAGCCGGGGGGGTCGGGTTCTGCTCCCAGGGAACAGGGACAGGAGGAGAGGGAACGGCCTCAGGCTGGGCCAGGGGAGGCTCAGGGTGGATATTGGGGAAATTCCTCCATGGAAAGGGCGCTCAGGCCTTGGCACAGCTGCCCAGGGAGGTTTGGAGTGCCCACCCCTGGGAGTGCTCCAACACCTGTGGCTGTGGCATGGTCGGACGTGGTCAGCGCTGGCCGTGCTGCTGCTGGTGGCACTCAGTGATCTCCGAGGTCTTTTCCAACCTTGATTCCGCTCTCAAGGCAGCCCCACGGAGGACCAGAACAAAAGGCACCCCCAGGCCGACCCCCCCCACCCCCCACTGCGCAAGCGCGGGTGCGCTGGCCCTACCCCCCCTCCCACTGCGCATGCGCGGGCGCCCTGGCCGGCCCCCCACCCCACTGCGCAAGCGCGGGGGCCCTGGCCGGCCCCCCACCCCACTGCGCATGCGCGGGAGAGCTGGACGGCCCCCCCACCCCCACTGCGCATGCGCGGGGGCGATGGCCGACCACCCCCCCACACCACTGCGCATGCGCGGGAGAGCTGGACCGCCCCCACACCCCACTGCGCATGCGCGTGTGCCCTGGCCCTACCCCCACCCCACTGCGCATGCGCGGGAGAGCTGGACGGCCCCCCCCAACCCCCTCTGCGCATGCGCGGGCGCGCTGGCCCCCCCCCCCCCCACACCACTGCACATGCGCGGGCGCGCTGGCCGGCCCCCCTCCCACTGCGCATGCGCGGGCGCGCTGGCCCTACCCCCACACCACTGCGCATGCGCGGGAGAGCTGGACGGCCCCCCCACCCCCACTGCGCATGCGCGGGCGCGCTGGGCCCGTCCCTGTGCTGGCACTGCTGGTGCACCTTCAGTGCTGGCAGCACCTCTGGGACAAGAGGGACACGGAGGGGCTGGAGCGAGTCCAGGCAAGGGAACGGAGCTGGCAAGGGGCTGGAGAGTTCCTGAGAGAGCTGGGAAAGGGGCACAGCCCGGAGCAAAGGAGGCTCAGGCGGGACCTTGTGGCTCTGCACAAGTCCCTGACAGGAGGGGGCAGCCGGGGGGGTCGGGTTCTGCTCCCAGGGAACAGGGACAGGAGGAGAGGGAACGGCCTCAGGCTGGGCCAGGGGAGGCTCAGGGTGGATATTGGGGAAATTCCTCCATGGAAAGGGCGCTCAGGCCTTGGCACAGCTGCCCAGGGAGGTTTGGAGTGCCCACCCCTGGGAGTGCTCCAACACCTGTGGCTGTGGCAGGGACGGACGTGGGCAGCGCTGGCCGTGCTGGTGCTGGTTGCACTCAGTGATCTCCGAGGTCTTTTCCAACCTTGATTCCGCTCTCAAGGCAGCCCCACGGAGGACCAGAACAAAAGGCACCCCCAGGCTGGGCGCCCCCGCACACCACTGCGCATGCGCGGGCGCGCTGGGCCCCCCCCCACCCCCCACTGCGCATGCGCGGGTGCGCTGGCCGGCCCCCCACCCCACTGCGCATGCGCGGGAGAGCTGGACGGCCCCCCCCCACCCCCACTGCGCATGCGCGGGCGCCCTGGCCCCCCCCCCCCACACCACTGCGCATGCGCGGGCGCGTCGGCCGTCCCCCCACCCCACTGCGCATGCGCGGGGGCGATGGCCGACCCCCCCCCACACCACTGCGCATGCGCGGGCGCGCTGGGCCCCCCCCCCCCCTCCCCACTGCACATGCGCGGGTGCGCTGGGCCCGTCCCTGTGATGGCCTGCTGGGGCACCTGCAGTGCTGGCAGCACCTCTGGGACAAGAGGGACACGGAGGGGCTGGAGCCAGTCCAGGCAAGGGAACGGAGCTGGCAAGGGGCTGGAGAGTTCCTGAGAGAGCTGGGAAAGGGGCACAGCCCGGAGCAAAGGAGGCTCAGGCGGGACCTTGTGGCTCTGCACAAGTCCCTGACAGGAGGGGGCAGCCGGGGGGGTCGGGTTCTGCTCCCAGGGAACAGGGACAGGAGGAGAGGGAACGGCCTCAGGCTGGGCCAGGGGAGGCTCAGGGTGGATATTGGGGAAATTCCTCCATGGAAAGGGCGCTCAGGCCTTGGCACAGCTGCCCAGGGAGGTTTGGAGTGCCCACCCCTGGGAGTGCTCCAACACCTGTGGCTGTGGCATGGGCGGACGTGGTCAGCGCTGGCCGTGCTGCTGCTGGTGGCACTCAGTGATCTCCGAGGTCTTTTCCAACCTTGATTCCGCTCTCAAGGCAGCCCCACGGAGGACCAGAACAAAAGGCACCCCCAGGCTGGGCCCCCCCCACCCCACTGCGCATGCGCGGGCGCGCTGGCCCTACCCCCCCCTCCCACTGCGCATGCGCGGGCGCGCTGGGCCCCCCCCACCCCCCACTGCGCATGCGCGGGTGCGCTGGCCCTACCCCCACCCCACTGCGCATGCGCGGGAGAGCTGGACGGCCCCCCCCACCCCCTCTGCGCATGCGCGGGCGCGCTGGCCCCCCCCCCCCCACACCACTGCGCATGCGCGGGCGCGCTGGGCCCCCCCCTCCCCACTGCGCATGCGCGGGTGCGCTGGGCCCGTCCCTGTGCTGGCACTGCTGGGGCACCTGCAGTGCTGGCAGCACCTCTGGGACAAGAGGGACACGGAGGGGCTGGAGCGAGTCCAGGCAAGGGAACGGAGCTGGCAAGGGGCTGGAGAGTTCCTGAGAGAGCTGGGAAAGGGGCACAGCCCGGAGCAAAGGAGGCTCAGGCGGGACCTTGTGGCTCTGCACAAGTCCCTGACAGGAGGGGGCAGCCGGGGGGGTCGGGTTCTGCTCCCAGGGAACAGGGACAGGAGGAGAGGGAACGGCCTCAGGCTGGGTCAGGGGAGGCTCAGGGTGGATATTGGGGAAATTCCTCCATGGAAAGGGCGCTCAGGCCTTGGCACAGCTGCCCAGGGAGGTTTGGAGTGCCCACCCCTGGGAGTGCTCCAACACCTGTGGCTGTGGCATGGGCGGACGTGGGTCAGCGCTGGCCGTGCTGCTGCTGGTGGCACTCAGTGATCTCCGAGGTCTTCTCCAACCTTGATTCCGCTCTCAAGGCAGCCCCACGGAGGACCAGAACAAAAGGCACCCCCAGGCTGGGCCCCCCCCACCCCACTGCGCATGCGCGGGCGCGCTGGCCCTACCCCCCTCCCACTGCGCATGCGCGGGCGCGCCGGCCGGCCCCCCACCCCACTGCGCATGCGCGGGGGCGATGGCCGACCCCCCCCACACACTGCGCATGCGCGGGCGCGCTGGGCCCCCCCCACCCCCCACTGCGCATGCGCGGGTGCGCTGGCCCTACCCCCACCCCACTGCGCATGCGCGGGAGAGCTGGACGGCCCCCCCCACCCCCTCTGCGCATGCGCGGGCGCGCTGGCCCCCCCCACACCACTGCGCATGCGCGGGCGCTCTGGGCCCCCCCCTCCCCACTGCGCATGCGCGGGTGCGCTGGGCCCGTCCCTGTGCTGGCACTGCTGGGGCACCTGCAGTGCTGGCAGCACCTCTGGGACAAGAGGGACACGGAGGGGCTGGAGCGAGTCCAGGCAAGGGAACGGAGCTGGCAAGGGGCTGGAGAGTTCCTGAGAGAGCTGGGAAAGGGGCACAGCCCGGAGCAAAGGAGGCTCAGGCGGGACCTTGTGGCTCTGCACAAGTCCCTGACAGGAGGGGGCAGCCGGGGGGGTCGGGCTCTGCTCCCAGGGAACAGGGACAGGAGGAGAGGGAACGGCCTCAGGCTGGGCCAGGGGAGGCTCAGGGTGGATACTGGGAAATTCCTCCATGGAAAGGGCGCTCAGACCTTGGCACAGCTGCCCAGGGAGGTTTGGAGTGCCCACCCCTGGGAGTGCTCCAACACCTGTGGCTGTGGCATGGACGGACGTGGGCAGCGCTGGCCGTGCTGGTGCTGGTTGCACTCAGTGATCTCCGAGGTCTTTTCCAACCTTGATTCCGCTCTCAAGGCAGCCCCACGGAGGACCAGAACAAAAGGCACCCCCAGGCTGGGCTACTCCCACCCCACTGCGCATGCGCGGGCGCGCTGGCCCTACCCCCCCACCCCACTGCGCATGCGCGGGCGCGCTGGCCGGCCCCCCACCCCACTGCGCATGCGCGGGGGCGCTGGCCCTACCCCCACCCCACTGCGCATGCGCGGGAGAGCTGGACGGCCCCCCCACCCCCACTCCGCATGCGCGGGCGCGCCGGCCGGCCCCCCACCCCCACTGCGCATGCGCGGGGGCGCTGGCCCTACCCCCCCTCCCACTGCGCATGCGCGGGCGCGCTGGCCGGCCCCCACCCGACTGCGCATGCGCGGGAGAGCCGGCCGACCCCCCCCACCCCACTGCGC
>NW_028120418.1:0-62803 GCF_965178545.1 Coloeus monedula
CCATCCGGCCACGCCTTGGGAATGACAAATCCTGGTTTGGGGAAAAAACAAGGGGTGAGTGCCTTGGGCTGGGGGTTCCTCCTGCCCAAGTGCATCACTGGGCAACCTGTGTCTGTAAAAATCTCAAAACCACAGAGATTCAGCCCAAAAGTCCCACAAACATCAAGACACAGACCAAAAACTCCCAAAACATCAAGTCAGACAAAACCTCCTCCAAAAGATAAACATTCAGCCCCCACGAAAAACCAAACCACCAACGTGGAGCCCAAGAAACCTCAGAAACACCAAGATTCACCCCCGGGAAAATCGTGGATCCCCCTCCCTGATCACCTGCTGGATGGGGGGGGCAACGCTCCTGGGGCTGGGGGGAGGCTGCAGATACAGCGAGTGCTGGAACCTTGCGGTGCCTCCTCTTCCTGCTCCTCCTCCTCCTGTGTCCCTACTCTTCCTCACGCTCCTCTTCCTCCCACTACTCCTTCTCCTGCAGAATCCCACCTGCTGCTCCCACGTCCATCCTTTCACCATTCTGGTCTCCAGCCCTGCTCCTCCAGCCTTTCTCCTCCTCCCCCCAGGCCCAGCACCCACCCCTGGCTCGCTCTGCCCCCCAGAGCTCTCGGATCCCACAGCACCAGCAGGGATGCAGCTGCGGCAGCTCGGGCTGGGGCAGCGCTGGGCTCTCGGCCGCTCCTGGCCGCACTCGGCCCCCGCCGCAGCCACTTCTGCCAGCACAGCACGGGCCGGCCCGGCCTTGGCGCTCCCCCCCTCCCACCTCCCCAAATTCCCCTCGCGGGGGGCGCCAAGGCCGGGCCACACGGGGGCTCCAGCTGGGGAGCGCCGGGCGCTGCGGCTCTGCCTGGCAACTGCTGAGTCACCAGCGCCGCGCCTGCTGATTGGCTGAGCGCTGCCTGAGGGCCCCGCCTGCACCAAGGGGGGATACCCTGCTCCAGGGGGGATGGCCCGAAAACCGGGCACCCCCAGCGAAGGAACAACAGCAACGCCTCCCTACAAACACATGCTCTCAATCTGCTCGGACACAGCCACACGGACTTGGACACAAGCAAGTGACACAAGCAGAAACCATCAGCTCCACAAAATGCTACTGATTGACACACACTGCTGCTCAGCCAAGCTCCTGCTCAATTCCTCAACTTCCAGAACAACAACAAACCCTGAACACAACCATGGACATCGTGTCCTATACAAAAGGGGACAATGTGGAGCCAGTTTGCACATTCTCCCAGAGCTAATTAAGGACATGGACACCTAGCAGGGGTAAAAAGGGAAGTCGAGAAGGGGTCTCAGCAACAGGGGATGGATGGTGTTGGTGTGCTGGGAAGGGATTGGTTGAGGCGAGTGTGCAGGAATATGGTTAAGGCAAACAGCAGCAGGAGGAATCTATGTGGTAAGAAAGGAAAAGGAAGATGGAAAAGAGGACGAAGAGCAAAATAGTGAGGACTGGGATGTTTTTCAGCACCATCTTATCCTCAGAATTTGCCAGCTGATCCAGATCTTTTGTATCCCCGTGTTCCAGGACAGGAAAACAAAGAAGTTCAGGATTTCAGGGGTTTTCTCTGTGGTGGGGAGCAGCAGGACAGGGCAGCACGGGCTGGGGGCCTGTGGGGAGCTGCGGGGCCGGGCCGGGGCTGTGGGGCAGCCGGGGCTCAGCGCCGGGCACTGCCTGACCCCAACACCCCCCGGGCAGGGCCGGCAGTGGCCCCCGGCCCCCAGGAGGCTGCGGGATGTGGAAGGATCAGGATTTTCTTTCATCGATCTTGTTTGGGTCACTGGAGAAACGAATGATTGTGCAGAAAGCTCAGCAGCTGTCAGAGGATGAGCACCCACAGGCACTGAGGGGGCTGCAGGAGAGGCACAAGAAGCCCCTGCAGCACTTGGCCAGAAAGGCTCAGCAGGGGAATGCAAGAAGGGATGAGCAAAAGGCCAAGGTGAAGGCAAAGGCCATGGCAGAGTTTCTACAGCCCCCCAGGGATGAACCGCAGGGCCCAAGGGGGCCCCAGCACCCAGGGGACGGCGGCGGCCACAAGCACCTGGCACAGGCATTGCCCTCCTCGGCACGGCAGAGCCGACCCAAACAGCCCCTGGCAAGGAATCAGGGCTCCAGCTGCAGGCCACAAGGACACTGCAAGCACAGACAGCAGCACCCTCAGCACGAGCAAGTCCACCCCTGATGGACATGGATTGGCAGGGCTCTCAGAGCTCCCAGCACACCAGGGACCCACCGAACCAGAGCCCTTGAGAACATTCAGGGCGCGTCTGGATCGAGACGAGGCCGCTCCTGATGGACACAGGGGCCTCTCCATCCACTCCAAATCTGAGACCTAAGGGCGGAAATTGTCAAGAGGTTCTTTCATTATTCAGGCAATAAGTGGGAAAGATGAGCACGGGTGTTTTATTCAACCACTATCAGGAGATGTGGGGGATGGGTTTGAAATGCATCAATTTCTGTTTGCTCCTAATTGTAATTGACTGAGAAGGGATTTGGTGGCTGAAGTGGGAATGCAAATTCATATTGTCAAAGGAGATACAGAGGCTAATGCTGCTGTACCTTGGTGTCAAATGTCTGTGAAGGCCTCTGCTGAAGGGAACCCAGAAGTGTGGGCAGCCCCAGGGAAATAGGGAAAATCAGATATGGAGCCTCTCCTGTTGGGGAAGATGAAACAGGAAAGCCTTATAAATATGATTGCCTGACAAAAGATTTTGGGAATATGAAAACTATAAGCGACATCGAAAGGAAAGCCACCTTTGAGATACCAAGTCTTAGTTACTGAACAACTGGAAAACAATGGTATGGCCGACTGAAGGTAATCCCCTCTTGATTGAACAATACCCTCTGCTTGCAGACAGGTCCAAGGGTCAGAGCAGACCCTACTAGCTCAGCAGAAGGGGTCCAAAGAGTAGTTTTTAGAAGTTAAGATGTAACACTCTATGGTAATATAAGAACTCTTATAGGCTGTATGTAAATGCTATAGGATTTGTATCTTGTATTAGATTGGTTAGTGACAATTAGAATATTCAGTACAGAAGATGATTTATTGTATTGTAACCAGGACTTCAGACACTCTTACTATACACACTCTTAATACACACTCTTACTATACTCTACACACATTCTCTCTCACTACTTCTTCACCCTCATTCCTCTCTCTCCCTCTCTCTTTACTTACCCGCTTACTCTCTTGCTCTCTTGGGCCTGCTCAGAGCTGCCAGCTGCAGCTCTAAGCAGTGCCCCTGTACCCACGCCCTTTGCAATAAAACGCATGTTCCAAGATCTGACTTCAGAGATCTCTCGTCACCATCCCGACCGTCCGAACCCGCACCGAGCACCCCCCAGACAGAGTTCCCGCACTCTCCAAATTCCTCTGAAGCAACCAGGACAAGTGGTGTCTAAAAGCAATACCCTGTTCCAAGGGAGGCAAGGAAGGGGTTACAGCCTCTTACTGAGGTCCTGCTAAAGGCAGCGCTTCTGGAGCCAGGCATCTCTCCCTACAACACTCCTCTCCTGCCAGCCAAGAAACCCCATCATGGACACCAGAAGGAAAGCACAATTTTCAAGGCTTCAAAAGCAGATTAACTGAGCCTCCTGCCCTGGCCCTCCCAGACAGGGAAAAACCATTTGAATTGCATGGGGATGTTCATCAGGGCCATGCCAAAGGAATTCCTGGGCTCAAATGTTTAACCCAGTGGCCAGAGAGTGGCCTCACTGTCTGCAGAATTGTGCAGCCCTGGCTTTAATGGGAACTGAGGCCTGAAAACTGACAGCAGCAGAATTCTCTGATTGTTCCAGCCTGGCATCAAGTTAAAGCTTTGTTAACCAAAGGAGCCTCTAAATGGATGAGCAGCGCTCGGTTCTTACAGAATGAAACTCCTTGGATGGAACAGGAGGATTCAGAGTTGAGCACAGGGCAAGGGTTGAACCCAGCCTCCTGTTTGAACGGCCCTGGACACGGGGCTGGCAAGAAACCCATGGCTTCAGTCAAGTGACAGAGCTCCAGACCCGGGCTAGGAGAGATTTACCAGACATTCCCTGGCCTGAGGGAGAAAAGGTGTTTAGGGATGGCTCTGCAAGGGCAGCAGAAGGTAAAAGAGTGACAAGACACGCTGCTCTGAAGGAAAGGGAATGAGACAAAGCGCAGCTCAGCGCCCGCATGCTCAGCTCAAAGGGCCGAGCTGGGGGTGCTTGGAAGAGCCTGGCACTGAAATGCCCTGAGCAGGAAGGCTTCAATATCTTCTGCTAACAGCATGGCAGCTCACAGCAGGGCAGAAGCATTTCCGACTGCTTCAGCAATCCCTGCATCAGTTCTTAAGGCATGTTTGATGTGGGAGACAGAGGAGTAGAAACTCCTGCAATTAAAGGAGGCTTTGAGTTACAACCCTGGAAGAGACTAGGTCTGGCTTAATTGACAGAGATTTGTGGACTTTAAGCAAAAGGATTACAAACTTGTGTTCCTATCATTATAAGTAAAATTGTACACTGGGTGTTTTGGTGAAGGGTTTTAAAATATAATAGTGTGATTTTATATAGTTTAAGTTAAGAATGTAGATGGTATAAGAGAGACATCTGTGTGTACGTGACATGAGAAGTTATTGGTCAAGACATAGCTGCATTGCAGTGAGAAGTGCCACAGGTGATAGGTCATTAATCTAAAACAAAGTGTCGTTTTAAGTATCTATTGCATTAGAAAGTTATAAATTACGATGTAACCCTAAATCTTGTGACTAGTCGCCATTACTCGGAGGTGTTGTAAAATCTCACGCCTCGACTGATGCGTTTGTTATTTTAAACAATAAATTAGTGTAATTGCATAGTCCCGTCCCTTAAAGTTATTTTCCTCCGACACGTGAAGCGCAGGAAATGGACAAGTGGTGCCCGGTGTGCGGCGAATTTGCAGCGCAGAGGTCGGAGTAGAATGAAGAGGATTCCCCCGGTCGACGTGAGTTAGCCGAACCCTGAAACGAAGGGTGATCCGGTGAGAGCTGAAGCTGAAAGGAAGCTTAAACGGAGGGTCGCGGGCCGATTTCTCCAAAGCACGCCAGTAGGAGAACTGTCTTCAACGTTGAGTGAAGGCAGGGGCCGGGGAGGTTAAGAGATGGGTGAGAATATTTCAAAAGAACAAAGGGATGTTTATAATAAGTTAGATGCCTTGCTGAAGTTACATTCTGAGCCTCTTCCCAGCAAAGAAGTGAAAGATTTATTGCTTTGGGTTTTCCGTAATTGCCCTGACGTTGATTTTGACCTTCTTCTTACTAAATCAGTTTGGGATAATATTGCAGCTAGACTTTACGATCTCGCTTCAAAACGCGATAAGGCGGCGGCTATGTTGATCCCTGCTTGCCGAGCGGTGATAGAATTGTTGAACAGCTCAGTGATTAATGGCGGCTCTGAAATTTTAACTGCGCCACGGGCTCCCTCACAGTCGCCCCCTCCGGCCGCTTGTAATATTGCACCCGAAAGGGGGGGTGGTGAAGAAAAGAGGGGGGAGCCCTCGGAAGTGATGTATGGTGCCAGAGGGCGGGAGGCCCCGGAAATTACATCTCAGGAAATTACATCTTCGGAAGTGATGAAAGCAAAGATGGATGCCCCCATGACAGCTCGGAGGGTTGCCGGTAGCACAGCAGATGGGCAAACTCAGGATGAGTGTTTACCATCAGTGGATGAATCTAATTTAAGCCTTCAAGATATGAATAGGCTTTCCTCTGCCGATAAGCAGAGAGAAATAAATCTAAGAGAAAAGCCTGTTTTAACAAATTGGAATGTTATACATCGGGAGGTATCTAAAGAGGATGATCTTGTCCCAGCTTGTAAATCGTAGTTAGCATTGCCGGTGAGGTATGGGAGAGGAGGAGCAAACCCGAGATGGGAAGCCCTGGCACATGATGACATTAAGGATTTAAGGAGAGCTATAAAGGAGAGTGGTTTGGGATCTCCCTACTTTAAACAGCTGTTAAAAGCAACTTTAGATCAGGTGGGCTTAACACCTTTTGACTGTAAAAACATTGCTTCCATGCTTTTGACTGATTCGCAATATTTACTGTGGGATTTAAAGCGGCGTAGACTTCTTGGAAAACTGATAGAGAATTATGCAGGAGGCCCTAATGCAGCTCTGACACTTGCACAATTGGCAGAAGATCCACCTCATGACAGGCCAGAAGATCAAGCAGATCTGGCAAGGGCGGTCCTTGCTGACCTCAAAGAAGCAGCTAAAAGGGCACTTTTGCAAATTGAGCCTGTGGGTTCTCCACAAGGTGCCTATACACAAATCAAGCAGGGTCCTACCGAGACCTTTTCCTCTTTCATTGATCGGCTGACCCAGGCTTTGGAGAGACAATGTGAGGATGATGTTGCTTGTCCAATTTTATTACGGAATCTTGCTTATGTTAATGCTAATGAGGAGTGTCAGCGAACTATTAGAGCTTTACCAGGGGTGCAACCAAGTATTTCAGATATGCTTGAAGCATGTAGTAAAGTTGGTAATGCACAGCATACGGCTGTCATCCAAACTGATTCATTAGGAGAAAAACTGGAAAGAGCTATTACCAGCCAAGCTGAGATGATGGACAAAAGGCTTTCTGCTCAAGCTGAGATGTTGGATAAAAGACTTGTAACAGCACTTAATGCTCTTGCTATAAGCAATTCTCAAGCAATGCCACGAGCTAATATAGATGAAGGAGTGTGCTTTCGATGTGGCAAGCCTGGACATTTAATGAGAAATTGTCCAGGGCTTGGAGAGATTCCAATGATACCACTTCGTTGTCCGAGATGTAGAAAGGGAAGACACTATGCTAACAGATGTCGCTCTAGATATGATGTAGACGGGAATCTCTTGTCGGGAAACGAATTTCTGAGCGCGATGCCTCGCCGCATGATGAAACAAATAGCAGCAGTCCATCACCCAGAGCTCCCATCCTCTGGAGACCAAAGTCACACACAGTTAGCAGAATGGTCAAATACCTCCCGAGCAACTCAAACCTCCTGCCCCCTGGAGCATTCTGTACCTTGGCAGCCTGCAAATTGATATGATTTATGAATAGTTCCCACTACCTGATACCCACAGGGGTTACTGGGA
Source organism: Coloeus monedula (assembly GCF_965178545.1). NCBI lineage: Eukaryota > Metazoa > Chordata > Aves > Passeriformes > Corvidae > Coloeus > Coloeus monedula. The sequence continues at coordinate 7,083 of NW_028120418.1, forward strand.
CATCTGAAGAAAAGCAGGACTTTTTAATTATGGGAAAAGATGCATGTCGTATCATAGGTCTCGTGGTTTATCCAACAATTGTCTCAGCAAATTATCATGAAGAGCTTACAGTTTTGGCTCAAGCATTACAACCTCCTTTAGTTGTTCCTGCAGGAACACAACTAGCCACCGCTGTTGCAGTGCCTACTACAGCTGTACATAGAGTGATAGAGATGGAAGGGCAGCCACCTATAACAGAAAACTCAAATGTGGGACCAGAGATTTTCTGGACAGAGCGTATTGGACGTGACAGGCCATTACTGCCTTGCAGTTTAATGCATAACAATAAAACAATCATGGTTCAAGGCCTATTAGACACAGGAGCAGATGTTACTATCATTTCTCACTTGTTTTGGCCAAAAGACTGGAAGCTGGTAACTCCCCTGGATACCTCACAGGTATAGGGGGCGCCACTTTATGCTTACAAAGTGAATCTGTGATTACAGTCAGAGGACCTGAGGGAAAAACAGCAATTGTTCGTCCTTTTATTGTGAGAAAGCCTATTACAGTCTGGGGAAGAGATTTGTTATCTCAGTGGGGAGTCAAGTTGGAAGTGGATTTTTAGTGGGGGCCATGCAGGCACTCATCACCCCTAAGCTTTCATGGAAAACCGATGAAGCCATTTGGGTTAATCAATGGCCCCTAGAAGAAGAAAAATTGAGTGCCCTTAAGAAATTAGTCCAGGAACAATTGCAGAAAGGACATATCATAGAAACAACTAGTCCTTGGAATTCACCAGTGTTTGTTATACACAAGAAGACCTCTAATACCTGGAGACTGCTTCAAGACCTTAGAAGAATCAACGAAGTAATAGAAGATATGGGACCCCTCCAACCTGGACTTCCTTCACTCTCTATGATTCCCAGAGATTGGCCTTTAGTTATCCTTGATTTAAAGTACTGTTTTTTCAATATTCCACTTCATCCAGAAGATGCTCCACGTTTCGCGTTCTCCGTTCCAAGTATTAACCGACAAGAGCCATTGATGAGGTACCATTGGGTTGTGCTTCCTCAAGGGATGAAAAATTCACCTACTATATGTCAATGGTTTGTGGCAAAAGCCTTATCTCCAGACAGGCGAAAACATCCTAAAGCAAAGATTCTACATTACATGGATGATCTGTTAATTTCAGCACCAACACAGAAGGAGATGGAGGAAGGACGTGACAGTGTTGTAACAGAGATTAAAAGGGCTGGACTTGAGATTTCTACATCAAAAATACAGGAAACTCCACCGTGAAATATTTGGGATGGAAAATGACTGAAGAGTCAATAAGGCCACAGAAAATACAGCTTCGAATTAAAGTTCATACTTTACAAGATTTGCAGCAGCTTTTGGGAGAGATAAATTGGATTAGAGTTACTTTAGGGATTACTAATGATGAACTTGCTCCAGTTTTTGATTTGTTAAAGGGAGATTGTGACATTACATCCCCAAGAACCCTCACACCTGAAGCTCTAAAGGCACTTGACAGAGTAACAGAGGCTTTTCAGAAAAGACAAGCACATCGTTGTGTAGATTCACAGCCATTCTTCCTTGCAATACTGGGGGAAAAAATGCAATTGTATGGTCTTATATTTCAATGGGATGCTTCTGCCAAAATCCCTTATTGATAATAGAATGGGTCTTTTTGTCTTACAGATCTCCAAAAACAATCTTCACAACGATGGAAATGTTAGCTCAGACTATAATCAGAGACAGGTCAAGGTTGTTAACTATGGCAGGCAAAGAGTTTGCTATAATTTATTTGCCTCTGAAGAAGCAATATTTTGATTGGGCATTACTAAATTCAGAAGAACTTCAGATAGCATTATTGAATTATCCAGGTACCTGTTTTGTTCATTTCCCTAGTCATAAACTATTTCAGGCAAAATTAAGCTTTAGAGAAAGACCACTGTTAAGTGAAGTGCCTTTGGATGCTGTGACAATTTTTAGTGATGGATCAGGAAAGACACATCGTTCGGTGGTAACATGGCAAGACCCCGAAACTAGAACATGGAAACAGAATATTCAAACAGTAGAGGGTTCAACCCAGGTAGTAGAACTTGCAGCAGTAGTTAGAGCATTTCAGCTTTTCCTGGAGCCTTTTAATTTGATTACAGATTCTGCTTATGTTGCTAATATAGTTAAGAGAATAGAAGGATCAGTTTTGAAGGATGTTAGCAATAATGCTCTGTATCGTCATCTTAAATGTCTTTATACACTTGTGCAAGATAGAACTAATCAATATTTTGTCTCCCATATTAGGGCTCATTCTTCACTTCCAGGATTCCTGGCGGAGGGCAACTCCAGGGCTGATAAGTTAACAGTTGCCATAGTGAACACCTTGCCAAATATTTTTGAACAAGCAAAGTTGGGTCATGCCTTTTTTCATCAGAATGCACAAGCTCTTATGAGAATGTTTTGTCTTTCCAGAGATCAGGCTAGAGCAATTGTAAATACCTGCCCAGATTGCCAACTGGTGCAGCCTCCTGTTTCCGTGGGAGCAGTAAACCCTCGAGGGCTACAGAGTTTGCAATTGTGGCAAATGGATATTACTAAGTATCCGTCTTTTGGAAAATATAAAGTATCCATCTGTCAGTGGATACATTTTCCAATGCAGTTTTTGCTTCTGTACACACAGGAGAGACAGCAAATCGTGTGTGTCAGCATTTTTTGCAAGCTTTCGCTTCCTTGGGGGTACCTCAAGAAATAAAAACAGGTAATGGTTCTGCTTACACAGCCCAGAAGGTAGCCACATTTTTGATGAATTGGGGTGTTCGCCATACTTTTGGCATTCCTTATTCGCCCACAAGTCAGGCACTTGTAGAAAGGACACATCATTCCTTGAAGCGTATTTTAGATCAGCAAAAGGGAGATCTAGCACAAGCAACACCACAGATGCGATTAAGTAAAGTTTCGTATGTTTATAACTTTTTGAATAGTTCTTCTGCAGAGCCTGATCCTCCAATATTTAGGCATTTCTCTAATAGCACACATGCAAAATTGAGAGAAAATCCTTTGGTTCTGATTAGAAATCCAGAAACAGGACAAATAGAAGGTCCATTGCCATTAATAACCTGGGGAAAAGGATTTGCTTGTGTTTCTACAGGTACAGGACCTAGGTGGCTTCCTGCGAAGAATGTGAAACCATATCACGCGCAGAAAGAAGTTGACAACTTTACAAGTAGAGAAGAGAGTACGCAGACGTGAACTTCGCAGAGACTACAGCCCAAACCTGCAATCTTTTGTTTTATTGCTAAAGCTGTAAATTTTAGGTTTTAGATTGATGTAAGAGTGCATAAGCAAATGTATTGTAAAGATCTTTTGGCAAATAATCCTCATTTTTTTATTTAAAGAAGGTATAAAATATTCTTGTGCCTCATCATTAGATGAAGTGAAAGTGAAATTGGGAAATACAAAAAAATATTCTTACAAATTAGTTTAGAGATTGAAATTTGAGAAGGAGTCTTTTGCCAAGAGAACTTTCAAGAAACATGAAATTTAATCAAATGTTAAGTTTGTTTTTTGCTTTGTTTGTCTTGTTTGTTTTCGGTGGGACAGCTTTGCCGGTTGATCAACCTAAGACCAATGTTTGGGTGACTTTAGCTAATGCTTCAGGGTTGGATACTCTTTGTCTGTCTACCACAACTCCAGAAAATCCATTTTCAACTTGTCTAGTCAATGTTCCAATAGAGAATTGGCCAATCCCAGAGAAAATTGACCGTAGGGCCTTACGAGGTACCTTTGCAGGATCAGAAGTTTGGGAACACTATACTCCAGTAAATACATGGGAATGGTGGACTCCCTATCTTCCTAAAACCTCTGATGAACCTGAAGAATTGGAAATCCTTGGTTCTGTAAAAGTGAAATTCTGTGTTGAGTTCCATTCTACAAACATTAATCAATCACTGATGAGAGATGTTTCTCCATATTACCCTGTGTATAAGAACCACTCCTTTTGGTGTAATAGTACTTTTGTAGTTTCATCTGCACCTAGCTCTATTCCTCTGCAATTACCAAGAGGAATGTTTTTTGTATGTGGAGATAGAGCATGGCCAGCTATCCGTTCAAACATTAAGGGTGGTCCATGTACTTTGGGAGAGCTTACATTATTTACTCCTAATATGAAGACAATTGCCAATGTGAGACACAGACAAAAAAGATCTACTCTGCATCAATATGGACCAGATTGCAAAGATGATTTTACCCCATGGGGCTATGGAAAAAGGCTTGTAACATCTCTTCTTATGCCACCAGTTGCCTCAGTAGTTGCATTAAAGCAGTTGGATCGGTTGGGATGTTGGCTGAGTAAACAATCTAATGCCACGTCCCTTGCATTAAGTGGCCTTTTAGCAGATGTCAAAAATGTGAGGCATGCAACTTTGCAAAATAGAGCAGCCATTGATTTTCTTTTACTAGCCCATGGACATGGATGCAAAGACTTTGAGGGGATGTGCTGTATGAATCTGTCTGACCACTCAGAGTCTATTTATAAGAGCATACAACAACTTAAAGAGGGTGTGTCGAAAATAAGAATTGATGATGGAACTTGGCTGGATAATTTATTTAGTGGATGGGGTTTAGCATCGTGGGTAAAGAAATGTCTTACAACAGGCCTATACATTTTGGCAGTTATAGTAATAGTTCTCATAATGGTGTCTTGTCTGTTTCAATGTATACAGCAAATGATTGATAAATCCATCAAAGGAGTTTTTTTGGTGCAGAAAGGAGGGGGAGATGTGGGAGACAGAGGAGTAGAAACTCCTGCAATTAAAGGAGGCTTTGATTTACAACCCTGGAAGAGACTAGGTCTGGCTTAATTGACAGAGATTTGTGGACTTTAAGCAAAAGGATTACAAACTTGTGTTCCTATCATTATAAGTAAAATTGTACACTGGGTGTTTTGGTGAAGGGTTTTAAAATATAATAGTGTGATTTTATATAGTTTAAGTTAAGAATGTAGATGGTATAAGAGAGACATCTGTGTGTACGTGACATGAGAAGTTATTGGTCAAGACATAGCTGCATTGCAGTGAGAAGTGCCACAGGTGATAGGTCATTAATCTAAAACAAAGTGTCGTTTTAAGTATCTATTGCATTAGAAAGTTATAAATTACGATGTAACCCTAAATCTTGTGACTAGTCGCCATTACTCGGAGGTGTTGTAAAATCTCACGCCTCGACTGATGTGTTTGTTATTTTAAACAATAAATTAGTGTAATTGCATAGTCCCATCCCTTAAAGTTATTTTCCTCTGACACGTGAAGCGTGGGAAATGGACAGTTTGGAACAAACAATTCCAAGATATGGGATTGTGGAAGCAATAGACTCAGGGGAATCCATTTTACAGGAAAGATCCTTCAGGCCATTCTGGCTGCTTTAGGAACACAGTGGCACCTCCAAACGCCCTGGCAACCCCAGAGTTCAGGTCGGGTAGAAAGAATGAATGGGGAAATAAAGAAACACCTTCTGAAGCTGCTGAGAGACACCAAGATGCCACGGGTACGGCTGCTGCCATTGGCTTTCGCAAGAAGAAGAGCCAGACCCAGGGCAGATATTCAATTATCTCCCCTGAAATTGAGGTTTGCAATTCCTCACCCTGGGAATTCCCGACCTACTGGGGGATGGAGATCAGGGATGTCTGTTTCAAGCAGTCTGTGGCCAGAATCCTGTCTCTTGTGAAATCTCTTCCACAGGAAGCTCGGCTGGCACAGACCCTGCCTGGGGACTTTGCTGCCCACAACATCCAACCAGGACATCGGGTCCTGCCTGAGGAGTGCAAAGAAGCACCACTGGTGGCCAAGGGTGTGGCCCATTCCAAGTGTCCCCGAGCACAGAAACAGCTGCCAGCACAGCTGAACACGGGGGGACCCCTCAGCCTCGCCTCAGGCTCTCTGAAGCCCCGCGGATTTGCACTCCCCGGCTGCAGGAGGACCATGCGAGGCCGCCACTGACCCTGCACAGAAGGGGCCGCAGCAGCAGCCAGGGCTCCACAGCGGGGGAAGCCCCGGGGGCTGCCCACAGATCCTCTGCTGAAATAGTCTGGCTGGGCACCTCCTCTGGCATCTCCAGGCACTGGGGGCCAATCCTCGCTGGCACCGGGCGAGCTTCAGAGCTTTCTGTGCCTGCACTCGCCACAGGTGCTGCACGAGACAGCGGGAGAATTCCACTCTGGCTCTCAGTTACACTCACACTCTGGGCTGGGCGGGATTCGATTGCTGGAAAATATACCAAGTTCAGAATTGCTTTAAAATTTTATTTCTCTACTCAGGCTTCCTTTGCCCCTGCCTTGGCGAAAGGAATTTGAAAGTGTTTGTTAAGGGATGTTACACCACTCAGCAGAGATGAGCTTAACATCTCAACAGACTGGGAAGAGCCCAAAAGATACCCAAAAGATAACGCCCATCAACAAAACATCAACGCCCATCAGCAAACATCAAGGAACAGCTACCCCAGACACTGCCCCCGGCACAGCTGGAGACCCCTGCTCTGGAAAAGGCAGAGAAGGAAATCAAGGAGTGTGCACCTAATCAACATCAGAGGCCAAGCAATCCGGGGCCAATAGGAAACCAAATACTAAGAACTACCCAACTTGGAACCAATGAACATTAAACCGACGGATTTCTATGGGTTTAGACTGCATAAAGTTGAGGAAAAATTGAGTAAAACTCGTGTGCCATGGAATGATTTTCTCTGCACACCCGGGCTATGTGTGCATGAAATGATTTCTGTTGCACATCCTGGCCAGAATAAAGTAATGCCTTGACCCTTAACACTAAAAAGGTCGTTGGAGAGTTTTTGTTCTTCCAGGAGTTTTGTTGACAAGATTGCACCATTAGAATTTTTTTTCTTAATAATCCTACTTTGATATTGTCAGTTGGGTTTGGGCCAGTGGTGTGAGAGTCAATTTTTAGTCTTAGGGGAAAAGTAGTAAAAATCCTTATTGCATTAGGGTTTTTTCTGTGTATGTGTGTGCGTGTGGCTGTTAGTGATGGCAGAATTTTGGAATGGGTTTTTCGATGTTCACCTGTAGGTTGCATTTTGCAAAACTGGAAGAGGTTTAAAGATGACCCTTTACCTCATAAACAGCTAAAAAAACTTAAAAAAAAAAAAAAAAAAGAAAGAAAGAAAAAGAAAAAGAAAGCAGCTGGGGGGGGGAGGGCACTTGTGAGTCACCTGATGGCTGCCCTGGAAGAGGAGCTTCCTTCCAGGCAGCCAGCAGAGGAGCTTTAGAAATGCAAATTAACTCTGCTGGGGGAAGTGTGCACAATGTCCCAGGCTCTCCTTGCCTGCCACAGGAATTGGGCTGATTCCCTCTGCCCCTCACCCCAAGCTCTGCCTCCCTGCACTGACGGAATTTGCATCGCTAAAGGCAGAGCCCACACTGAGCATCTCTGACTCTGCAACAGAAATCCCTGAAGCTGAAAAGGAAAACAGCAAACGGAGAATGTTGGGAGAACTTCACTCACAAAAGCGGGGGGGAATCATCCCTCTCCCCACTCCAACATCTGCTGACACTCTCTGTGTTATACAGGGTGGGTTTGACCACTGGGCTGCTTTTGCTGACACAAGGTCAGCGAAATCACTTGGGAATGCAAGGATGTGATGATTTAATCAGAGAAAAGCGGTCAATTGATGCATCCCTGGCCTTTTTGGGAGCACCCAAAAATGGGGAAAAGATGAACGGCCACCAAAACAAATCCTACAACACCATGGAGCAGCCCCTGGGAACCCAAACAAATTCATACCAGGTGCCAGAGAACCCACTGATCATTTCAATGAATCATTAGATTACAAGCTGTCCTCCAAATCATAACCAAGCACACAGCTCCAGCTCCTGACCTTCTCACCCACCAATCCACTCCCATGAGCAACGCCACATTTCACCCTGGGATGGCATCAGATTCTCATCCAGCAGAAGGACCAGGAGGTTGTGGAAAATTAAATGACTCAAACTGCTCTTGGCAAAGAGACGGCAAAGTGGTTGTCCTGGATTGCAGTGTATTCTATTACCATCCCCATCAGCCGTTGAAATCAGGTGGGGCAGTGTTTCCTTGCCTCCTCCCCCCAGACTATCTTGCTGTTAATGGCCCATCATTGTCCTGCCGCATGACTCATAGATAACTCCCTCTGGACTATCATCTGTTAATGAGCCTAATCAACACCTGGCCTTATGACTCATTACCCCATTGTGAGATGCTCCACCCAGAGGGAGGAACCAAGCATCCCAGCGTGGATATAAGCTGAGGTTGAACACCAGAGAGGAGGCCTTTCCACTGGATTTCCAGAGGACAGGAGCTACACAGCCACCACTGGACCTTCTGAGGAAGAGCAGACCCTCTTTTCTACAGGATCACCGCTTCAGAGGACTGCAGCCACCATTCTAGCAGACTGCTACCACCACCCTGCCTAACAGGGACTCAGGTTGTATCTTGACTCTGTCAGTTTGAACCAGTGTTTTCTTTTAGTTTTTTTTTCTTTCCTTTTCTTTAACTTCCCCATTAAATTGTTATTCTGACTTGGTGCCTCCCACTGGTTTGTTTTCAAACTAGTACATAATTTGGCGCCCAAGGTGGGGCAGCTCTGAGAGAAAGTCAGAATTACAATTTTGTGTTAACAGAAACCTATTCATCATGGTGCTCAGCTTGTCTACGTGGGTACTGTATCTTGCTCTCTATATTTTTCCTCACATGGGGAACTACCTGCCTGTAGTATTACTCCTGTTAAAACCAGGGAATGGTATGAGAATTGCTTTAATGGTTTATTATGTCTACAGCATAATAACCTGCGAGGCGATGAATACCATTCGGAGTATATACTCAGTTTTGTTTGGCTGTCCTAGTCTGGGCTCCTATGTCTGGGATCTCCTCAACAATCGCACCCAGCCCCTGGTGGGAGGAGTAGAGAGTGGTTTCTTCCAGCCTTTCAGGCCAGGCACAGCAGTTTTTGAAAATATTGAATTCCCTCTGGATGTCAAAGACGGCATAAACTTGCTGTCAGTTCTGCTTTGTCTTCTCTGTACAGCCTGAACCATGTACACCATGCTTAGGATCAGAGCCATGGCACAGCATCCTCAGGATGAGGGAGGGAAAAAGAGCAGAGCAACAAACATCATGCCTATGCAGACTGACACAGAGGAGAAAGGAACCAAATGCAAAGCAACAGCGTCCATGTCTACTCAGACTGTCACCGAGGAGAAAGAACTCAGATGCAAGACAACGGCGTCCATGTCTACGCAGACTGACACAGAGGAGAAAGAAACCAAATGCAAAGCAACAGCGTCCATGTCTACGCAGACTGACACAGAGGAGAAAGAAACCAAATGCAAAGCAACAGCGTCCATGTCTACGCAGACTGACACCGAGGAGAAAGAACCCAGATGCAAGACAACAGCGTCCATGTCCACGCAGACTGACACAGAGGAGAAGGGAACCAAAAGCACTCTCAGTGTCCCCATGCAAACCGTCACCGAACCAGAACAGCCTAAACCAATTGCAGTTGCCCCCGTTCAGAAGAAGAAATCAAAAAGCAAATCAGCCCGCATTGTGACTGACGAGGATGCAGCAGGACCTTCGCACCCAGCAGAAGAGGCAGAGCCAGAGATCATCACTCGGTCGCTATCCCTGGGTGAGCTGCGTGACCTGCGGAGGGAATTCACCCGCCAGACGAACGAGTCTATCCTGACCTGGCTGCTCCGCATCTGGGACGCTGCAGCCAATGACACCATTCTGGACGGAAGTGAGGCCAGGCAGCTGGGATCTCTGTCCCGGGATGTGGTCATTGACCAGGGGATCGGGAGAACCCAAGAAACTCTCAGCCTCTGGCGGCGACTGCTTACAAGTGTAAGGGACAGGTACCTTTGTAAAGAAGACCTCCAGGTGCACCAAGGGAAATGGAGCACGATGGAACAAGGTATCCGGTGCCTGAGGGAATTGGCTGTGCTGGAGATCATTTTCTCAGAAGACGAGAGATTTCCTAAGAGCCCAGATGGTGTCCAGTGCACGTCACAGATGTGGTTGAGGTTCGCACGCCTTGGACCAGAGATATACTCCCGTTACCTGGCAACGCTGCAATGGAGGGAAGGCGAGGACAGGGTGGGCGTCTTGGTGAACAAACTGAGGATTTATGAGGACACCATCACAGCCCCGTTTCGCACCCATGTCTCATCCGTGGAAACAAGTCTTTTGGCTGAGCAAGTCCGGAGCTTGATTGAAGAAGGCCATCAGAAACTGAAAAAGGAACTTAAGGAAGAGATTTACCCGATCTCGCCAGAACCAACAAGAGTCTCTGCCATTAGGAGCCGGCGTCCCCCAACCAGGGAGAGAGGATACACCCCACGAGGTAACCTCTGGTTTTTCCTTCAGGAACATGGAGAAGACATGAGTAAGTGGCATGGAAAACCCACCTCCTCCTTAGCAGCTCGGGTACGTGAACTAAAAAGAGGGACAACTACCACAAGAAGCGCATCTAGAGTCAATATTGCTCCGGTCTCTCGCACACAGAACTCCAGACGGTACCGGAATGATAATATGACCGATCCTCTTGAAGGGACCTCAGGAACGTATTCACCGGAAGGGAGCAACATGCAACATGACCAGGAATAGAGGGGCCCTGCCTCTAGCCAGGCAGAGGAAAGGGAGAATCGGGTCTTTTGGACTGTGTGGGTCCGATGGCCTGGCACATCTGACCCACAAAAATACACGGCTTTGGTTGACACCGGTGCTCAATGTACTCTGATGCCATCAAGGTATGTGGGAGCAGAACCCATTTCTATTTCTGGAGTGACAGGAGGATCCCAGCAGCTGACTGTACTGGAAGCTGAAGTGAGTTTAACTGGGAACGAGTGGCAGAAACACCCCATCGTGACGGGCCCGGAGGCCCCGTGCATTCTCGGCATAGACTATCTCAGAAATGGGTATTTCAAGGACCCAAAAGGACATCGTTGGGCTTTTGGGATAGCTGCTGTGGAGACAGAAGATATCAGACAACTGAGTACACTGCCTGGCCTCTCAGATGACCCCTCTGCTGTGGGACTGCTGAGAGTTGAAGAACAACAGGTGCCAATCGCCACAGCAACAGTGCACCGCCGGCAATACCGCACCGACAGAGACTCTGTGGTTCCCATCCATGAGATGATTCGCAAACTGGAGACCCAAGGGGTGGTCAGCAAGGCCCATTCACCTTTCAACAGCCCTATATGGCCAGTGCGTAAGTCCAGTGGAGAATGGAGGCTGACGGTGGACTACCGTGGCCTGAATGAGGTCACACCACCATTGAGCGCCACTGTGCCGGACATGTTGGAACTTCAGTACAAGCTGGAGTCCAAAGCAGCGAAGTGGTACTCTACTATTGACATTGCCAATGCCTTCTTCTCCATTCCTTTGGCAGCAGAATACAGGCCCCAGTTTGCTTTTACCTGGAAGGGTGTGCAATACACCTGGAATCGACTGCCCCAGGGGTGGAAGCACAGTCCCACCATTTGCCACGGACTGATCCAGACTGCATTGGAAAAGGGTGAGGCTCCAGAACGTGCTCTACTCTGCAGCCAGGAACAATGGTCTGTCCTGGAGCCTCTGGCAGAAGGTGCCTGGTGAGACTCGTGGCCGACCACTGGGATTCTGGAGCCGAAGCTACAGAGGGTCTGAAGCCAGCTACACTCCCACAGAGAAGGAAATCTTGGCAGCCTATGAAGGAGTCCAAGCTGCCTCTGAGGTAATTGGCACTGAAGCACAGTTGCTTCTGGCACCCCGACTACCGGTGCTGGGTTGGATGTTCAAGGGAAAGGTTCCTTCCACGCATCACGCCACCGACACCACATGGAGCAAATGGATCGCCCTCATCACACAGCGTGCCCGTATTGGAAACCCGAATCGCCCTGGGATTCTAGAAATTATAACAAACTGGCCTGAAGGTGAGACTTTTGGATTATCTTCTGAAGAAGAGGAAGAGCAAGTGACTCGTGCTGAAGAAGCCCCACCATATAATGAGCTACCGGAGACTGAAAGACGTTATGCCCTCTTCACTGATGGTTCCTGCCGAATTGTAGGCGCTAACCGAAAGTGGAAAGCTGCAGTATGGAGCCCCACACGACGAGTTGCACAAGCTACCGAGGGACAAGGTGGATCGAGTCAGGTTGCAGAGCTTAAAGCCGTCCAGCTGGCTTTGGATATTGCTGAACGAGAGAAGTGGCCGAGGCTCTATCTCTACACCGACTCGTGGATGGTAGCTAATGCTCTGTGGGGATGGCTGGATCGCTGGAGAAAGGCCAACTGGCAGAGCAGAGGGAAACCCATCTGGGCCGCTGAGATTTGGCAGGACATCGCCACCTGAGTAGAGAAGCTGACCATGAAGGTTCGACACGTGGATGCGCACATACCCAAGAGTCGGGCTAATGAAGAGCATCGCAACAACGAGCAGGTGGACCGAGCTGCTAAGGTGAAAGTATCTCAGGTGGATCTGGACTGGCAGCACAAGGGAGAATTATTCCTAGCTCGTTGGGCCTATGATGCTTCTGGTCATCAGGGGAGAGATGCAACATACCAATGGGCCCGTGACCGAGGGGTGGACCTTTCCATGGACAGCATCTCACAGGTCATCCACAGTTGTGAGACCTGTGCTGCAATCAAACAGGCCAAGCGGGTGAAGCCTCTGTTTTGAAAACAAACCAGTGGGAGGCACCAAGTCAGAATAACAATTTAATGGGGAAATTAAAGAAAAGGAAAGAAAAAAAAACTAAAAGAAAACACTGGTTCAAACTGACAGAGTCAAGATACAACCTGAGTCCCTGTTAGGCAGGGTGGTGGTAGCAGTCTGCTAGAATGGTGGCTGCAGTCCTCTGAAGCGGTGATCCTGTAGAAAAGAGGGTCTGCTCTTCCTCAGAAGGTCCAGTGGTGGCTGTGTAGCTCCTGTCCTCTGGAAATCCAGTGGAAAGGCCTCCTCTCTGGTGTTCAGCCTCAGCTTATATCCACGCTGGGATGCTTGGTTCCTCCCTCTGGGTGGAGCATCTCACAATGGGGTAATGAGTCATGAGGCCAGGTGTTGATTGGGCTCCTTAACAGATGATAGTCCAGAGGGAGTTATCTATGAGTCATGCGGCAGGACAATGATAGGCCATTAACAGCAAGATAGTCTGGGGGGAGGAGGCAAGGAAACACTGCCCCACCTGATTTCAACAGCTGATGGGGATGGTAATAGAATACACCGCAACCCAGGACAACTGTATACTTTTACAAGTGTTTTGAGATGTGTTGGACTTGCATTCCAAGGCCAAAACCCCACCCAGTCTTAATAGCCAGCAGGTATTTTTAGCTACAGAACCATTACTCTGCAGGCAAGTCCCAGGGCAACCTGAATACCTGAATTTTAATGAAGGTATTGTATTCCCCTTATCTCAACTACTACCACCCCCCCTGACAACGATGAGCCATTGGTGGACAGAGATGATCCATCAAAGGGAAAGCACCAATCGCCTTGGACCGAAGGGGCGGGCTGTGGGCGGGCTGGGGGCGGAGCAAAAACTATAAGAAGGACGAAGCCGAGAGGCGGGCTCTCTTCTCTTTTCCCATCTTGCTGTCTCCAGACTAGCTGTGGGAGACATCGGTGCTGGGCATTCAAAGCCTTACTCCTTTTAAGGGGCTTTTAGTAATTTTTTTAAAGTTAGCCCAGCACTGTAAGTCCTTTTTCTCTACCTGAGGTCTAGTGCTGTCTCAGCCAGAAGATCTCAAATCCCTGCGCTCCTGGGGCATACCATCTACTGAGCCATAGGATCCCAAATTTTTATATTTTTCTAATTTCTGTAATTTTTCAATTTTTCTGTTTTCAATAAATTAATCTTTTTAAGAGTTGTCTCATTTCTCACAACTGAGAATAATCCCAAAAACCAAAGAAGGCCCAGGAAGAACAGATTAAGGCATTTTTAAAGTTTGTAAAAAGAAGTACTGAGAAAAGAAGAAGAGGTGGGATTAAAAGAGAAGAAAATGAATGTGTCTTTACAAACAGATGGTGTGAATCCCATTGGAGATAGGGCCAGGGAATTGGAGATAAGGAAGTAACGAGAGAAACCATAAATTTGAGAAGATGTTACTAATTGACACCAACTGCTGCTCAGCCATGGTCCTGCTCAATTCCTCAACTTCCAGAAGAACAAAGACTTCACAGAGCCATGAATATCGGATGTTTTACAAAGTGGGGGTGCACATTAAGGGGGACATGCATTACCCCGAGCCAGGATTCAGCTGAGACAAAGCTCTCCGCTGCTCCCGGCCTGACCTGCCCAGCCCTGCGTGTTGGGTGGCACCGGCTCCTTGGGAAGCCCTGCAGCCTCGCTACTCCTGCCTGTAAGTCGGAGCATCAGTGCCTCGCTTTGATTTCCCCCAAAAAGGGAAAACCGCCCCAAACCCCTTTGGCTGAGTGCACGAGGGGAGAGATTTGTGGCAGAAAACTCCCAAAGTCGTTTATGCTCGGCTTGGGAAGAACAACCCAAGCCAAGCAGAGGTGGGACCCCCCAGCAGCGCCTCTCTGCCGCCCCAGCTGAAGCCCTCACTGGCTGCTCCAGGCTGGATGGGCACACTGGGAGCACTGGGAAGGGGCCCCGGCTCGGGCCGCAGCCCCCGGGGCAGCCCCACGGCAGCTCCAAGGCTCTGCCAGCCGGGATGGAACGTGGGAGGGGAGCAGGGCAAGGGCCGGGGCTGTCGGTGCCCAGGGGACACAAGGGACAGCAGGGGCACTGTACAAGCATTTCATGCAAAAGATAAAATCATAACAAAGACAAAAGCAAGACCAGCAATGAGTCACGATTATGAAGAGTTAAACTTTAGCTGGGAGTTAGAAGCCATTTGTACTGATTGAACCAAAAGACAAGTCAACGAAGAGTTAGAAATTTAGCCAAGAAGTTCAGTGATATTCACCATTATGCACCTGTCTGCAACTTTGCTTATAGTAAATGAACTGCCATAAGGACAAAAGAAGCGGATAGAATTATAGCCAGCACCTAGATTGCATGATCAAATACAGGCAGGAGGTACGGACCGTCTCCAGAAGGCTTCCCGAGGCTTGCCCACAATAGAAGGTAGAAAGTTCATGGTGATGAAGAGATCCCTGACTTCATCTTTCAAGACCACTGACTCAAATCAAGACCACCAACCCAAATCAAGAAAAGACTTGCACACGCACAAAGGACTAATAACCGCATTTTAATAGGAAGCGGGGAATGGGAGGTGTTGGAGATATGTATAGGATTAATATCTAACAGTTTGTGAAATCAATAGAGGGCAAATAACCGGGTAAGTGGCTGGCACGTCCCTAGGAGGCGACTCCCGTGCCGCCCGCCGGCGTAATAAACACACCACTTTCTAACTTTAATTAGTTAGAGAGTTTCTGTCCGTGAACACCGGCTTTTTAATGATTCACTGGAAACGTCGAGCAGACGGAGATCTAGGAAGCAAAGGCAACACTGAGTCGCTTCCAGCGTGCCCTCAGCCCCGCCAGAGCCTCAGCACCCCCACAGCCTCCCCAGTCGCTCCAAAGCCTTCTCAGCCTTTGCAGCCCTTCCATCAGCCGCTCCCTCTCGCGGCGCTCCGCGGCCTCCCCTGCGCAGGGAGCAGCGGCGCAGGAAGCGGAGCAGCCGCGCCTCTGGGGCTCGGCGCGGGGCAGCGCTCAGGCACAGAGCCCGCAGCGCAGAGACACTCCCTGCACGGCGCCCGTTCGGCTCCGCGCCCAGAGCTTCGATGCCGGGCAGGCGGCTCGCTCGGGCTCCCTGGAGCCGGCACTGGGGCACGGCCCGGCCCCCACAGCGCCGGGAGGGGCTGGGAGGACAGGGACGGCATTTGGGGGTCCTGGCGTTAACTGGGAGACCCTCACTGGGAACCCCCTTCCCGCTGTCCCACCTCCCCTCATCCGCCCTCTCCCACCCCTTTCCCACCGTCCCCCGAACCCCAGCTCCCCCCAGCTCGGTTTGGGGGTGACCCACCCCTTTCCCACCGTGTCCCGTCCCCGTCCCGCTCACCCGAGAGCTCCTCGCCAGCAGCCGGGGGGACGGAGGAGGAGGAGGAGGAGCGGGAGGAAGAGGAGGGGACAGAGGAGGAGCGGGAGCGGGAAGGGCAGCAGCGAGAGGAGGCGCCGCGTGCGTCCAGCGCTCTCTGGGTCTGCAGCCCCTTCGCGCCGGGAGCATCGCTGCCCCCGCATCCCGCAGGTGACCGGGAAGGGGGACCTCGCTCCGGATATCGTGGGCGGTCCTGGGAGGGTTTCTTTTGAAGGGGGGAGGGATATTTGGAGCTCAGCCGAAGTACTTTGGGGCTCCCTGATTCTTTTCTTCGGGTGGAGCGAGGTTTGGATCTCGCAGGACTCCAAAGCTGACCCGAAATGCCCTTTGGGTGGATACTGCGGGGTCCCCGGGAGGTGTTTTTTGGGGATGTCGCGGTGGCGGCTGCCGGCAGAGCCCCGGCGGTGGGTGGCGGGTGCGGGGTCCCGGGAGCCACGTGGCGATCGCCCGGTACCGGCGGGGGAGGAGGGGAGGAGCCTTGAGAGGGGGGAGAGAGAAAAGCGGGGAGCCCCGGGATTCCTGGACCCTGAAACGGGGGCCTGGAGAGGGGGGACCCCGGCAGCCAGGAGTGGGATGGGCTTGGAGAAAGGGCAGCCACGAGAAGGGATGAGCCTGGAGAGGGGGAACCCCGGGGACACCAGAGGGGGGACCCCTGGGACACCAAAGAGGGGACCACAGAGAGGGGGGACCCCCGGCACCCCGAAGCAGAGAGCCAGGGGAGGAGGGACCCCTGGGACCCCAAAACCCTCGGCATCCCTTAGTGCAGCCCCAGAGAAGGGGGACTCCCTGAACCCCACAGTGGGGAGACCAAAGAGGGGGCACCCCTGGGATTCCCTGGAAGTCTGGAGCGGGCAGAGACCCTGCAGAGAAGGGACCTTCAATATATGCAGGGCCCGCAGCATCCAGGACAAGGGGGACCCCCAGAATCCCATACTGGAGAGACCAGAGAGGGGGAACCTCAATGAGGGATATTTTCCTCTGAGTCTTGATGTTTTGGAGGTTTTTATGGACACAAGATATGTGGTGACTCCTAGAGATGGACTTGGGCAGGAGGAACCCCAAGCCAATGCGCTCACCCCTTGTTTTTCCCCCCAAAACAGGACTTCTCATTCCCAAGCCTTGGCCGAATGGAGGAGGAGGAGGCAGTGAGGAAGATGTCCCGGGAGCCCCAGGCAGGTGAGGAGGAAGTCACTGCCCCTTTCCCTTCTCTCCTGCTCCATCTCCCAGCCCAGCATCGCCCCCGGCTGCAGGACAACCCCGCTGCTGACGCCGTCCTGCCGGGGACGGACTGGGGGGATCTCCTTCCCCTTCCCTGTGGCACGGAGGCAAATCCCATCCTCTCCTTGTCTTTCTTTTCCTTGTTTCTTTTCCTTCCTTGCTTGCTTCCTTCCTTGCCCTCTTTCTATTTGTTCCTTCTACTTCTTGTTTTTCTTCTTTTTCCTCCTTTTCCTTGTTCCTTCATCTTCATTCTCCCTTTTTCCTTCTTGTCCCTTCCTCTCCTTCTTCCTTCTCTACCCTTCTTCCTCTCCTTGTTCTTTCCTTCCTCCTTCCTTGTTCCTTCCTCTCCCTGTCCCTTCCTCTCCTTGTCCTTGCTCCCTCAGGCACTGAGCTGCAGATGGAGACCAAGGAGGACAAATCCCTGTGGCAGAACCTCGTGGAAGAGGCTGCTTTGAGTGGCTCAACGGCACAGGAATCACACGGGGAGGAAAAGCCAAAGGCATCCCCCACAAGGAGGGGCTCCAAAGTCAGCCCAGGGTGCTCTGAGGAGAAAAGGCCCCCCCTCTGCTTCATCCAGAGGTCCAACCCGGTGGTCCATGAGCAGCTGCACACTGGGGAGAAGCCCTACAAGTGCTTGCAGTGTGGGAAGAGCTTCAGCCACAGCTCCAGTCTGACCTGCCACCAGGAGATGCACGCCAGGGGAGGGCCCTTTGAGTGTCCTGAGTGTGGGAAGATGTTTCCATGGATCTCCTATCTCATTGTACATCAGCAAACACACACGGGGGAGAGGCCCTTCTGCTGCACAGACTGCAGGAAGAGCTTCAAGTGGAGCTCCCAACTCACCAGCCACCAGCACATCCACACCAGGGAGAGGCCTTAGAGTGTCCCGAGTGTGGGAAGAGCTTCTCCTGGAGCTCGTCCTTGAGGAAACACCAGCAGAGGCACCAGTAAGGGAATCCCTGCGAGTGCCCCGAGTGTGGGAAGAGCTTCAGGCACTGCTCCAACTCCATCTTAAAACTCAAGGTGCTGCTGACGGAAAAGCTCTTCCAGAACCCTGTACTTCAGACACTTAGGAATCCTCTTCTCTTCTTAAATGCCGTAAAATATTACCGTGTCCTGCAGCCATAGGGGGGAGGAGAGAAGAGCCAGCAGGCATAAATATGCAGCAAGATTGATTGATTGAATTATTTTACAAACTCTTTTATAGCCTTTTTTCTTCATAGTCTAACTGGATAAAGGATCAGCCACCCCTTGGTGTGATTGGCTAAAATCCTAAAACATCCATTGTCAAAATATTTTTCTACGGTACTATAAACAAGGCTTCTCAAGGTTGCCTGGGTTTCATTGTTTATAGAACTCTGCTGCTATCTTCTGTGAGAGAGAAAAGTCTCTCACGGACTTAGAAAATAGTAAGAAAATTCTTGCTAGCAGCATTTTTGTATCCACATTCTCTTTTCCATTCTTTGTCTTTTTCCTGGCCTATTTACTGACCTTTATTCTTGTGCAAATTGTCTGTCTCAGTAAGTCCTTCTTTGCTGAACCGATGCTTTCTTCTTCAATGCAAAGATGCTTTCTTCTTCAATGCAAATCTGCAAAGCAGAAGGAAAGCAGCCCCTTGGAATGGCCTCAGTTGAGCAGCACTCACTGGCACAGCCTCTTCTCCTGCCCTCAGGCAAGGGACCGACAAGGCAGCACCAGCCTTGTCAGAGCTGGGCAAGGACAGGAGAGAGCAGATGCCAACAGGGGCTTTGAGCTGCACCAAGGGACGTTTGGGTTGGGCATTAGGAAGAACTTTTTCCCAGAAAGGGGCATTAGATATTGGAATGGGCTGGCCAGGTGGGGGTGGAGCCACCATTGGGGAGGTGTTCAAGGAAAGCCTGGGTGTGGCACTCAGGGCTCTGCCCTGGTTGCTGTGGTGGGGATGGGGCACAGGTTGGAGTCGATGATCTCCCAGGGCTCTTCCAAGCCAATGCATTTGGTGATTCTGTGACATCACAGGCTCTGGGGACAGCGTGGTGGCTGTCAGCTGTCCCCAGCCCGTCGCCATGCCCAGAGCCCGGGCAGCACTCGGCACGGAGCCACGGCCAGAGCCAGCGTGGAGGTGGCGGCTCATCCCACAGAGCACCATGGCCAGCCATGGCTTCTCCTGGCTGCTGCAGTTTGTCGCGATAGAGGGGAAACCTAGACGCTCAATATGAGTGATCAGCAGGAATCCGATTTATTGATTGTACCAGAACTCCTTATATACTAACAATAATAGGCTTTATGCATATTCGTAACGGCACATTCTAAGTGGTTCACGTCGACTAAGCTGATTCTAAACCCCTCCTTAGACCCCCTTTTGTGGTCAGCAGTTCTGCCATTTTCCCTGGCCTTCTAACCACAGATGTCCATTGTTTATACTGCCAAAACCTAACCTTGCTGGGTCTGCAAATAAACCCATAGTTCAGCAGTAAGACTCAATGGTGGTTCAGTTACTGAGCAAGATACATGTAATATTCTGTAACTTCAGTTGTTACACAGGATGTGTGGTGCATTGTCTTATGAGGCCTTGCTCAGCTAGCTGCAAGGGTCTATGTGCCCGTTCTCACGTAGCCAGCTTCTCAGATCAGTAAGCTGCAAAGAATCTGTATATCCCGAATCTATATGTCCCTTTTCACGTAACCAATCCCTCACACCCTGGAATGGAGAGCCTGAGTGTCCCAGCAGGATTTGCAGGAGTGTGGAGGGCAGCTGGAAAGAAGATCGTGGGCAATATTCTCCTGCCTCCATCTTCCAAGGAAGCTTTGATTTGATCCCTGTCTGCACCGTGCCACGGGGCCCCCAGAGGCCCAGGGAGGTGTCTGGGTGGCTCCAGAAGGACCCTGGGGCACCAGGGAAGGGGCAGGAGCATCCCTGTGGTGCTGGGAGAGACACCCAGAGGGGGCCACCCCTGGGGCCCAGGCAAGAGCTGCATTCAGGCAGCCAAATTCATGCAGGGTCTGCCCGGGCTCTGCCCAGGATCAGTCCAGCGAGCTCCAGTCCTGTCTCACCTCTTTGTATTTTCTTTGTATTTCTTTGTATTTATTTCTGATGATCCTGATGACCCTCAAAATGCCATTAGAAATCGTTTTCCCTCAAAATAAATACTGACTTATTTTGGTTTTAGGAATTAACCACAGGTAGTCCCTGCTTAAATGACTTCTCTGTGACTTATTCTGCAGTTTGCTCCTTTACAGCACCATCAACCACCTCTCTTAAAATACAGATCCCTCATTGGAAGCAGGGAATTCACCTGGATCCCCCACCTGGGAACCCCCTGGATCCTCCTGGACCACCCCCCCGAGGACCCTCCACACCCACGCCCTGTGGGACCCCTGTGCCGGGCTGGGCTGAACTCCCAGGCCCTGCGGCCAAAGTCTGCCTGGAACCTGCTGGGTTCGGCCCAAAGCGGGGAAAGCTCCGGGACCCTCAGATCCATTTTGTCCTGTGGCTGTGGGGCCCCACCCCCGAGGGAGCAGGACTGGGCACTGTGACCCCAATCCCTGATTCTGAATCTCCCTCTCCTCTCCTCTCTTCTCCTTCTCCTTCTCCTTCTCCTTCTCCTTCTCCTTCTCCTTCTCCTTCTCCTTCTCCTTCTCCTTCTCCTTCTCCTTCTCCTTCTCCTTCTCCTTCTCCTTCTCCTTCTCCTTCTCCTTCTCCTTCTCCTTCTCCTTCTCCTTCTCCTTCTCCTTCTCCTTCTCCTTCTCCTTCTCCTTCTCCTTCTCCCTCTCCTCTCCTTCTCCCTCTCCTCTCCTTCTCCCTCTCCTCTCCTTCTCCCTCTCCTCTCTCTCTCTGACACTTTACCGTGTCATAAATCGAATCTCCCCTGATGGCAGAGAATTTGCTGAAAGTCCTTGCAAGGCATTTAAAAGATAAAATGAGACGTCTTCTGTAGTTTCAATGCTTCTAGATAGTTGTTTATTAAATCTTATCAGAGGAACTGAGCCACTAGCGTGACCCAGGTACAGCATGGAAGGAGGAAAAGGAGGAGTGAGAGCGAGAGAGACCCATTATCAAGATTTACACAGCCTTTTAAAGACATTTGAACCAATAGTTACTAAAAACGTACATTATTTTTACTTTCTTACCAATTATTCAGTAACACGACTAGGAACTGCGGAATTTTCTATCCAATCCATCCAAACTACTTTTACTGCAGAATATGAAGTAGTAGAAGAAGGAGAAGAAGGTTTAGAGAACAACAACAATCCTCCATTTTGATATTTCTTACTCTTATCTATATATTATAAAGAGAAGCCCAAAACCTCTAAAATTTTCACCCTGTGACAATCTTACATAGTAGTCTATAACCTAATTCACACCACTGTATTTTCTAGTTGTTGTCTGACTGTTGGTAATTTTTTCCAAGGTTTAAAGCTATACCAGTGGTGTCCAGGGGGGTAAAACCCCTTAAAAACAGGCAGAGAAATATTCTCGGCACTCTGGGTTCCTACATCTCCCCCTCCTGTTTGAACCAAAAACACTTCCTTGTGTCCTGGGTTGCAGTGTATTCTATTACCATCCCCATCAGCTGTTGAAATCAGGTGGGGCAGTGTTTCCTTGCCTCCTCCCCCCAGACTTTCTGTTAATTGCCCATCATTGTCCTGCCACCTGACTCAGAGATAACTCCCTCTGGACTATCATCTGTTAATGAGCCTAATCAACACCTGGCCTCATGACTCATTACCCCATTGTGAGATGCTCCACCCAGAGGGAGGAACCAAGCATCCCAGCGTGGATATAATCTGGGACTCTGACCACCAGAGACACCCCCCTTCCCACTGGATTTCCAGAGGACAGGAGCTACACAGCCACCATTGGACTTTCTGAGGAAGAGCAGACTCTTTTACTACAGGATCACTGCTTCAGAGGACTGCAGCCACCATTCTACCAGACTGCTACCACCACCTTGCCTAAAAGGGTGTCAGGTTGTATCTTGACTCTGTCAGTTTGAACCAGTGTTTTCTTTTACTTTTTTTTTTTCCTTTTTCTTTAATTTCCATTAAATGGTTATTCTGACTTGGTGCCTCCCACTGGTTTGTTTTCAAACTAGTACACCTTGACAGCTTTGTCCGTGGCTTGTCTAGCACAGTGGAGTATACAAGGTACAAATACTAAAAGAATTACAACAATAGTTAAAACATACAAACCTGCCTTCAAAATTTTTCTCCATAAAGGTGTAAGGTCAAACCAATTGAACAAATCGTTCAACAATGATCCGCTTTCTTCTCCAAGTTTAGCTATTCCATCCTCTAATTGCCGTATACTTTCATGGATGGATTTCAAATGATCTGACAAATTCATACAACACATACCTTCAAATTCTTCACATCCATGTCCATGCACTAATAGAAGATAATCAATTGCTGCTCTGTTTTGCAGAGTCGCTTGTCTCACACTCTGAACATCAGTTAACACATCTAACAAATCTTTTCTCCTTTCTCTTCTGTTCTTTTATCATTTTTGCGTTAGGCATTAGCAAAGAAAGCTTTCCAAAGCTGCATGGACCGCCCTTGACATTTGAGGGAATTGCAGGCCAAATTCTGTCTCCACAAATGAGAAACATCCCTGGTGGCAACTGCAATGGATCCTGGTTGAACGATATGCTCATCTTTACTGTTGAATTGCACCAAGATGTTGCATTTCTATACATTTCGTAATTTGGAGTGACATCTGTTATCTTGTTTTTATTTTGTTTCAACCCTGGAGAACTGACTACTACACAAAACTCCATTTTTATTGAACTAAGAATTTCCAATTCCTGAGGTTCGTAAGGGGCCTCTGGAAGGGATTTGGTCCAAACGTCCCAATTCTCCACTGGATTTGAACCGAATTGTGAAGGTTTTAGATTAGCATGTTTGGAAGGTGGCCATTTGTCTGCTGGTAAACAGACTAAACATGTTGAAAATGGCTTCTTTGGTCTTGAATGAGTTAGACAGATGGTATCTAGGCCTGATGCATTGGCCAAAGTCTCCCAGACATTTTCTTTTGGTTGCTTTACTGGGAAAGCTGCATTGCTTCAGGCAATCAGTGAGATGATAAGGCACAAGTGTAATACCTGATTGAGCTTCATTCTCAACAGCTTTATCCCACATAGGAATCTCTGATCTGTAACAGAACTTCTAACACACTCTTACACACAAAATTTACACCATTAACTTTCCCACTTTTTGCATAATATTCAGTCCACAGTTCTTGCACAAAAACCAATTGATGTCTGTGGCATCGACAGTAGCGTTGACACTGATTCACGTCTGCGTGCTCGCCTCCTTGTTCCCGGAGTCAATTCCTGCTTGTTTCGGGACTTGATAAGGTTTCACGTTTCTTGCTGGATTCCACTTTGGTCCTGCACCTGTTGAGACACAAGCATATCCCTTGCCCCAAGTTATTAGTTGAAATGGGGCCTCGATCTTTCCCGTCTCAAAATCTTTGATCAAAACTAAAGGATTTTCTCTCAATTTGGCCTGAGTACTATTTGAAAAATGCCTGATAATTGGTGGAGTAGGTTCTGAAAAGGAGCTATTCAGGAAGTTTAAAACATACAAAGTTTTATTCAGTCGCATCTGAGGTGTAGCCTCTGCTTTCCCCCTTTTCTGTTTATCCAAAAGAGATTTTAATGTATGGTGTGTTCTCTCAATGATGGCTTGGCCTGTAGAAGAATTAGGAATGCCAAATATATGACGACCACCCCAATTCTTCAAAAATGTGTCTAGGGTTTGTCCTCTGTAAGCTGGACCATTGTCTGTTTTAATTTCCTGAGGAACAC
Organism: Coloeus monedula; assembly: GCF_965178545.1. Lineage (NCBI taxonomy): Eukaryota > Metazoa > Chordata > Aves > Passeriformes > Corvidae > Coloeus > Coloeus monedula. The sequence goes on from NW_028120418.1 coordinate 31,148, forward strand.
CCAACACAGCAAATGCTTGTAAAAAATGTCTACACGCATGTTTTGCTGTTTTGCCTACATGTAAGGAAGCAAAGACTGCACCTGAGAAGGTGTCCACAGATACATGAATATTTTTAAATCTCCCAAAAGATGGGTATTGTGTAACATCTGTCTGCCATAATTGCAGGCTCTGCAATCCTCTTGGATGGACTGCTCCTGTGGATACAGGGGGTTGCACAAGCTGACAGTCCGGACAGGCACTTATAATGGCCTTCGCTTGATCTTTAGAAATGCGAAATGTGCGCATTAGTGCTTGTGCGTTCTGATGAAAAAATGCATGACTTAATTTTGCTTGTTCAAAAACGTTTGGCAAAATGTTTGAAATGACCATGGTCAATTTGTCTGCTTGTGCATTTCCCTCTACCAAAAATCCTGGGAGAGAAGAGTGTGCTCTGATATGGGAGATAAAATATTTGTGTTCTCTCTGTTCTAATAATTTTTTCAAGCACAAAAGATAAGAACACAGATCCTTATTATCAACTTCTTTCAAAAATGGTACTTCTATTCTTTCAATTATATTTGCTACATAAGCTGAATCCGTAACTAGATTGAGTGGTTCTTGAAACAAATGAAATGCACGAACAACAGCTGCTAATTCCACAATCTGAAGTGAGCCTTGTACTTTTTGAAGATCTGATTCCCATTTTTTTGTAGTTGCATTCTGCCATGTTATTACTGACTTCTGTGTTTTCCCTGAACCATCCGTAAATAACATTATTGCATCTAATGGCACTTCACTTATCATGGGTTTTTCCCTGAAGCTTACTTTCGTTTGTAGCAGTTTGTGGCTTGGAAAATGAATTGAGCAAACGCCTGAGTAATCTAACAATGCAACCTGCAAATCATCTGATTTTTGCACTGCCCAATCAAAATATTTCTTTTTTAAAGGCAGATAGATTGTCATGAAGTCCTTGCCTGCCATTGTTAGCAACCTTGCTCTAGCTCTGATTATAATTTGAGCTGCCATTTCTAAAGTTGTGAAAATGGTTTTAGGGCATCTATAGGGCAGAAAAATCCACTCTAATATCAATAGAGGATCTCACTGTGATGAGTGCCATTGAAATATGAGACCATACAATTGCATCTTTTCTCCTAACATTGCAAGGAAGAATGGTTGGCTCAGTATAAAACGATGTGCTTGTCTCTGCTGAAGAGCTTCAGTGATCTTTCCAAGAGCTTCTTGAGCTTCCGTTGAGAGGGATCTAGGCGAATTGATATTACAGTCTCCCCTGAAGAGATTAAAAAGTGGTGCAAGTTCATCATTTGTGATTCCCAAGATTGGTCTGATCCAGTTGATCTCTCCCAAAAGCTGTTGTAGATCTTGCAGGTTTTTAACTTGAGTTCTAACTTGTATTTTCTGTGGTCTTATTGCTTGCTCTGTAAGTCTCCATCCTAAATATCTCCACGGTGAATTTTCTTGGATTTTTGAAGTAGAGATTTCCAATCCGGCATTTTGGACTTCTGTAATCACACTGTCATGAGCTTTTTGTAGCTCTTGTTGTGTGGGCGCTGCAATGAGCAGATCATCCATATAATGAATGATCATTGCTTGTGGATGTTTTCTTTTGCACTGGATATAAGGCTCGCGCCACAAACCATTGACAAATAGTTGGCGAATTTTTGAGACCTTGTGGAAGAACAACCCAATGATATCTTTGCAGAGGTTCTTGTCTGTTGATGCTTGGGACAGAAAATGCAAATCAAGGACCCTCCTCTGGATGGAGTGGGATGTTGAAGAAACAATCTTTGAGATCAATGATTACAAGTGGCCAATCTCTCGGAATCATTGAGAGAGATGGAAGTCCAAGTTGAAGTGGTCCCATTTCTTCAATGACCTCATTAATCTTTCTGAGGTCATGAAGCAATCTCCATGAACCGGAGTATTCTTATGAATGACGAATACTGGAGAATTCCAGGGACTATTAATTGGTTTTATGTGGCCTTTTTGCAATTGTTCTTTAACAAGACTCTTGAGAGCACTCAGTTTCTTCTCTTCCAGGAGCCACTGGTCCACCCATACCAGTTCATCTGTGTTCCAGGTTAATTTCAAGGTGGTGAGTGCTGCAGCGACCCCTATTAAAAATCCACTTCTATTTTTGTTCCCCAATGGGATGTCTCTTCCCCATACTGTAATGGGCTTCTGCACAATGAAGGGACGAAGGATTGCTGTTTTTCCTCTGGGTCCTGGAACAACAATTGCATGCTCACTCTGCAGGCATAGGGTATTTCCTCCAATACCTGAAAGCGAGTTCAGAGGTGCTTTCAAGCGCCATTCTTTGGGCCAAAAGAGGTAAGAGATGACTGTAATATCCGCACCAGTGTCTAACATTCCCTTGATTGAGATTGTCTTATCTCCACATGCTAAATTGCAAACGAACACAGGTCGATCACGGCCTATCTGCTTCATCCAACTGGCATGAATGTCCATGTCTTCAATGTCAACTGAAGCTTGTTGATCAGTCACTGGCATGATCTGCTCTGTTGCGTGAGATGGTAAAGCAATAGCTTTGGCTATTGGAGTATTTTCTGCAATAACTAGTGGAGGACGTAAAGGTTGAGCCAAAACTGTTAGCTCTTCATTTTGAGCTGCTGAAACAATTGATGGAAAAACAATGAGGCCTATGATGCTAGATCTCTCCTTGCCTACTATTAAAAAGTCTTGTCTCTTCCAAGATGTGCCAGTGACCCCTGTGGATATCACTGCATGATTTTTGTTCATAAAACATACTAATTTGGAAGCTGCCAATTCGCACTGCGCCCCTGGTGGCAGCAATTCTGGGTCACTGGGAAATCTACAGATGGTCTGGCTGACGGAGTTTGAGTGACCTTCTCTGATAACTGTGTTCCTTGTGGGATTGCGGATGGAGCCGTCGCCATCACTTGTGTCATAGCACGTTGGCGTTCCGTGCTCCTTTTCAAGTTTCCCGGAAGTGGTAAAACATTCCCATCCACATCTGTTCTGGCATGACATTGATTGGCATGATGCCTTCCTCTTCTACATCTTGGACAGAGGCCTGATATTTTCACCTTTTTTTCAGGTCCTGGACAATACTTTTTCATGTGTTCATATCTTCCACATTTCAAACACGGTCTCCCAATGAATTCTGCTGCCATCACTTGTGTAGAGTTACTTCGTTGCAGATCTGAGCGAAGCACTGATATTTGCTCTTTAAGAAGTCTTCCAAGCTCTTGTCCAAAAGCATTTACTTGGGATGTTGCAACATGCGGAGGTGTGCCCACCTTACTGCAAGCTTCTATCATTTCAGTTATGGTTGCCTGACCAGGTATAGCACTGATTATACATTTGCACTCTGCATTAGCATTTGCAAAAGCAAGACCTTGTAGCAGATATGGTTTTGCCGCTTCATCACTGATTTGTCTGTCCAAGGCTTGCTTTAGACGATCAACGAATGAGGTAAAACTTTCAGCAAAACCTTGCTTTACTTCTGTGTAGATGCCTTCTGGGGTTCCTGTAGGTGGAATTTGTAAGATTGCTATTCGTGCCGCTTCTTTGATATCTATAAGCACATTTCGAGGCAAAACCACTGCCTGATCTTCAGGTCTAGCATGAGGTCCATCACCAGCCAATTGCTCTAATATAAAGGCTGCATGTGGTCCTCCTGCATATTTCTCTCTTAGCTCACCAAGTGCTTTTCTCCATCTTGCATCCCATAGCAGGAGTTGTGCATCTGTAAGTATTGTCGAGGCAATACTTCTACAATCAAAAGGTACTAAATCATAATTGTTAAATGTGCCTCTCAAAAGCTGTTTGAAGTACGGACTTCCCAGTCCATGATTCTTCACTGCATCCATTAAATCTTTGATAACTTGATGATCCAAAGGTTGCCATGTAGGAGGATTTTGATTATGTCTGGTATATGCAACCAGCATTACAATACTATCTGTTTCAGCCATCGCAAAATTTCTGTCTTGAAGACCTTTTTTTCTAATACGTGACCAATCTGTTGTAGCAGCCGTATCTTTTGAAACATATTTATGAGGCGAAACCATATCCGTACCAGCATCTCATAAACTTGCAGCTTGATTGGACTGCAAGGATGCAGGTTCTTCTTCACTGAAGAATCCATGCATTCCATCTTTTCTCCCCCTCCTGGATGAGGAACAGGGGGCGGTATTCACGGCTGTGCACTGTAGGGTAATAAACAAGGAGTGGCTAAACCTGCCATTTCAGGTGGCTTTGATCTGGATGCTGAAGGAAAGGGTACAGTGGATCTGGATAGGGTAGTGCCACCATGCGGGATGGGTGAGGGGTGGGGACCTAGTGCAGCAGCATCTTGAGGTAGATAATCTGCACATTCTCTCATTCGGAAGCAAAGATGATGAATAAATTCATCTGAAAGCCGAAAGCGACCTTGGAGAAATGGGGGATCTGATGTCTGATGTCTGTTGTTGTGAAATTCAAAGCTTTGAAGAAGGCAGATGGTAAGTTGGAGTTCCAGTGCTCGTTGTAAAAAAACGAGGTGAGGCTCGAGAAGATAGAGGAATGCCTTCTGAAGCTGTGATGGTTACCATATCCTCTCCACTTAGGTCCTGAATAGTCACTTGAGAATGACAAAGTCCCATAAAATCGGCTGAATATCCCTGAGAAGCTTGAGAAGAATGTGCATGAAGTGGAATGTCTTGATGCGAGACGTCACTTTGAATATGAAAAACACATGCTTGGTCCTGTTGTGAATGGAGCAGGTGATAGTATAGAACGGAGAAAGGTCGCTGCCTCTTCTGGAGATAAAATCTTCTTCATTTCGTCGAAATTGTATGGGAGATGTGATTCAACATCGTGCGATTGTAGTGCTAATTGTCCGAGTGGCGTTGCCAGAGGGATGAGAGGTGGTAAATGCGATGATGAGAGGGTAGTTGCTGACATGCTTTTGCTGTAAATTCTCGGCTGTGGCTGCAGTGCAGACGGGGGCTGTGTTGAGACAGAGCCGGTAGGAGGTGGAGGTGCTGAAAGCTTGTACGACGGAGCTGCTGCTGCCGATGGAATTGCAGTGCTGGCTGGAGGTGTTGTGCGTACCAACTGTGCCGGTGTACTAGCTGAGGCGTCCGTGCCTAGCTGCCGTGGGGTGGGGCCAGGCTGGCCTGAGAAGCGCTGGTGCCGGGGAGTGGTGGCGTGGCTTGGCTGGAACTGGGGGCATGGCTAATGCCCCCACCAGGGCTGGGGGCCGGGCTAGGAGCGGCTTGAGTTGCAAGCGGCGTTGCCGGGGTAACCGTGGTATCTGTAGATGGGTGGCTAATGCCGCGCCGCACAGGCGTGGAAGCGAGGTTTCCCAAAGGCGGAAGTAAAGCAGGGTTCAGCAACAGCTCCAAGCTGATGGAACACCAGAGCACTCACACTGGGGAATGGCCCCACAAGTGCTTGGAATGTGGGAAGGGCTTCAGCTACAAATCCCAGCTGAGGGAACACCAGAGGATCTACACTGGGGAACGGCCCTACAAGTGTGGGGAATGTGGGAAGAGCTTCAGGCAGAGGCCCCACCTGATTCAACACCAGATGATCCACAGCGGGGAGAGGCCCTATGAGTGTTATGAGTGTGGGAAGAGGTTTCAGACCTGCTCCACTCTCCTTGTGCACCAGCAGATTCGTACAGAGGAGAGGCCCTTCCGCGGCCCCAACTGCAGGAAGGGCTTCAAACACAACCCGAACCTCAGCAGGCACTGGCACATCCACACAAGGAAGAGGCCCTACGAGTGTCCCGAGTGTGGGAAGAGCTTCTCCAGCAGCTCTCACTTGACCCAACACCAACGGAGGCACCACTAAGGGAAGTTGCTGCTCCAACTCCATTCCCCGTGGGAGGATTGGCATTGGGTGATCCCCAGTGACCCCTGTTTGGCAGAGCCCTGCTGATCCATGTTGGGAAGACACCTGGCTTGGGTCTCCACATCGTCCTGGCTCCCCATGGTGTTGGGGTTTTAGTTCTCCTCTAGTTTTTCTTTTTCTCTTAACGGAGTTTTCCCCATAGATGTTGCCAGGGGGACTAATTACTGGGTCCTTAAGGAAAACAAAGGACCTGGCACAGGAGTTGGGTGCATCTCTTTCACCTAGGTTTGTGGGCAGTCAGTCCCCAGTGTTTTGGACAGAGAGAGAGGCTGCTTCTTCAGCTGCCTTCCTTCTACCGGAGAAACCCCAGGATCCCAAGTCCACCTTCCCTGCCCCACTGGGAGCCAGGCTGTGGCCGCCCTGCCCCTGCTGTTGCTTCGAGCCTTCGCTACTCTGTAGGCCCACACGCCCTGACTGCCCAGACCTCAGGGGGTTCCCACCACAGCTCCGGAGTTCGATACATCTTGTCTGCCACCTGGGATTTGTGCTCATCCCTGCTGTTCCAGCGTGCTGCTCCCGACGGTCCAGCTGGACACCGGGATCGGCTGCCCAGTGGTTTGTGAAGCCTTTGTTCCATCCCTTCCCGGGATCCCAGGCCGCCAGTGCCGCGTGCTCCCCGAGCTCGCTCCGGAGCGCCCCCTGCAGCCGCGGGGGAACCATCGCACCTGCCCTGCTCACCGGGAGCCGCCAGCGCCCCTGCCGGCTGCGAGCGGAACTGCACCCGAGGGGAAAGGGCCTGACAGCCGAGAAGGCTGGAACTGGGTTTGTGATTGTTTGCTGTTACTGCCATAGTTATTGCTGTTTGTTTGCCTTGTTATACACATCTAGATATATAATAGTAAAGAACTGTTATTCCTATTTTCCCCATTCTTTGCCTGAAAGCTCCTTAATTTCAAAATTATAATAATTTGGAGGGAAGGGGTGTTGCATCTGCCATTCCGAGGGAGGTTCCTGCCTTCCTTGGCAGACACCTGTCTTTCAAACCAAGACAGATCTTGGTGCCCAACCGTGGGGCCTGAGGGCTTTAAGAGAAAGGGGTGAAAAAGGAATAACAGTTTGTGGATTACTTAATTTTGTGTGCTGGATATAGGGACCTTGTTAGGCAGCACTATGTGGTCTAGTTTACCCTGGTTTGGGTGGCATTTGGTCATGGCTATATTCTTCCCCTTTGCAGCTCCTTACCTAAACATGGGTCCTCTGACTAAGGCTACCATTGCTGTTATCCACTTTGCACTATGGGTCGAGAAGGTGAGGAATTCATGGGCTTTTAACTTCCTCCAGAATGTGGGCATGTGGATAAAGGGCTATCACACACTGAGTGCATGTTTTTGGGGTTATGTTAAAAATGGTACCTTTTGTGAGGAAATGACACCAGGGAAAGTTTTCTCCCAACCCCTCAACCAGTTCTTTGGGCCCACCTCACCAATTTTTGAAGGCTTTAGATTTCCTCTGGGTACTAACCAACTGGTACTGGTAGGCCCACTCTATTTAGCCCTCAGGAATAAGCTGAGATTGGCCTGGATAACTACCCAGATACCAGCCCCAGACACTAGAGATGCTACCCCAGAGCCTGATCCAGCCCCACAGCCTGATACTGCCCAACAGCTCGCCTCAGAAATGGACTACTCAAACTGGGTGAGGGTACTGGTGAAGGGGATGTAGGAGATGTGCCAGGAGATATGCCAGATGCTAACGGAATACACCTCCTCAGCCAGTGAAAAACCCTCTGCCTGCCCCAAAGAGGGTGAGTCTGATGGTGCAGCAGTGGAACCCATGGATGTTTCAACCGTTCAGGCTCCAGCTGAATCACAAGGACAATCACAGCCAGCAGCAGTCACCCCTGTGCAGAGGAGGAAGTATAAGACCAAGTATAAGACCCAGTATGACCAGTTAATGATGATGGGGAACCAGGGCCCTCACAACCAGCAGGAGAGTCAGAGCCGGAAATCATCAATGAGTCCCTGTCATACGACAGTCTCTGTAATATGCGAAAAGACATTGTGTGAAGGGGGCGTGAGCCTTATACAACCTGGCTGCTTTGGGTTTGGGACCTTAAGGGCACAGGTGTGCAACTGGATAGTGGTGAGGCAAGGTATCTAGGATCGTTGACCCAGGACCCAGGCGTGGACCAGATATTTGTGAGGGAGCCAGGGCCTCTTTCTCTCTGGGAGTGGCTCTTAATGAGTGTGAGAAAAGGTTCGTTCACAAAGACAGAATGCAGGAGTACCATCATAGAATGCAGTGGAAGATACTCAAGGAAGGGATCCAACAGCTAAGAGAGGTGGCAGTATTAGAGGTACTCTTTGGGAGGGATGGACAGCATGATAATGACCCCGATAAGGTCAGGTGCACAGGACAGATGATGTGGAACCTGGCAAAGCTAGGGCCATCGCAATACACCACCTTCATTGCAACGATTGATGCTGACAATAATCGAGAAACAGTGGGCTCTGTTGCCAACAAGCTCAGGAATTATGACAGTATGGTCAATGGTCCGCTGAAAGCTCATGTCTCTGCTGTGGTCCAGGACCTCAAAGAGGAGATGAAGGAGATGAGGGAGGAGATGAGGAAGGCACCAGTGCGAGTCACAGGCCCCCAAGTCAGAGTCCGTCGTCCCCCAGCTAGAGAGAGAGGGTACACCCCACGAGCTGAGCTCTGTTTTTTTCTGTGCGAGCATGGGGAAGACATGAGAAAGTGAGATGGGAAACCCATTTCTCTCCTGGCAGTGTGGGTGCGTGAACTCAAGGAGGGAGGCACTAACCGAGGGGGTTCCACTAAGGTGAAAGTAGCCTCAGCCTCCCGTGACCGAGCTGCCAGGTATTACAGAAGGGAGGATGATATGTCAGATCCTCTTGAAGGGACATCTGGCATGTATGCCCAGGGAAGGAATGATAAGCAGGGTTAGAGGGGCCCTGCCCCTAGCCAGGAGGAGGCACAGGAGAACCGGGTTTTCTGGACAGTGTGGATTCGATGGCCTGGCACATCAGAGCCACAACAATATCATGCACTGGTTGATACTGGGGCACAGTGTACTTTAATGCCATCAGGACATGTGGGGCAGAACCTGTCTCCATCGCTGGGGTGACCGGAGGATCACACGATTTCACACTATTGGAAGCTGAGGTGAGCCTGACTGGGAAGAAGTGGCAAAAGTATCCGATTGTGACTGGCCCAGAGGCCCTGTGTATTCTGGGCATAGACTTCCTCTGGAATGGCTATTACAAAGACCCAAAAGGACTCAGGTGGACATTTGGGATTGCTGCTGTGGAGGCAGAGGGCATTAGGCAATTGAACACCCTGCCTGGACTATCAGAAAATCCTTCTGCAGTTGGGCTCCTGAAAGTGGAAGAGCAACGAGTGCCAATTGCCACCTCAACAGTGCACTGCCGGCAGTATCAGACAAATTGAGATGCTGTGATTCCCATCCACAAGATGATCCGTGAGCTGGAGAGCCAAGGGGTGGTCAGCAAGACCCACTCACCCTTCAACAGCCCCATCTGGCCTGTGCACAAGTCTGATCGGGAATGGAGATTGTGGACTATCGTTCCTTGAATGAAGTGACTCCACCATTGAGCGCTGCTGTGCCGGACATGTTGGAGCTCCAGTACGAGCTGGAGTCCAAAGCAGCGAAGTGGTGTGCCACTATTGACATTGCTAATGCATTTTTCTCCAGTCCTCTGGCAGCCGAGTGCAGGCCTCAATTTGCCTTCACCTGGAGGGGTGTGCAGTACACCTGGAACCGACTGACCATGGGGTGGAAGCACAGTCCCACCATCTGCCATGGACTGATCCAGGCTGCACTGGAAGAGGGTGAGGCCCCAGAACATCTGCAGTACATTGACGACATCATTGTGTGGGGGAACACGGCATCGGAGGTATTTGAGGAGGAAGAGAGAATCATCCAAATTCTCCTGGAAGCTGGATTTGCCATCAAGAAGAGCAAAGTCAAGGGACCTGCCCGAGACATTCAGTTCCTGGGAGTAAAGTGGCAAGATGGATGACTGTCGCAGCGGGGATTACTGCAACAAGTATATTTCAAACCAGGAGTCTCGTAGAAACTAAGTATATATGGACAGATTCGTGGTAGATGTTTCAGAGATGTTTATTTCTCCAGCCGCATGGCCGGGGCTCAGCTCAGGAACTCCGCAGTCACGGGAACCGAGGGTCCTTGGCGTTATCAGGGAACACAAACCAACCAATGGGGAATGAAGCTGAGCAGGGACAGGGAAACCCCGTGTCTCCCCCCCAGGACCCCTCTCCCAGGGCTCCATGGCAGGGGGAAGGGACCTCAATATCTCACCCGTTTTGTTTTAATAAAAGGAGAATGAAAACAACTGGATAAACATAACAACAACAGTTTCAAGACAAAACAAGCCACCCTCCTGAGTCTTTAAATGTCCAAACAGATTCTGTGGAACATCTTAGGGCTGCCAGAAGGGAGACAGAACTCTCCGGGCATGCTTTGTGGGGAAACTGAGGCAGGAGAGGGTTTAATTTCCTCCCTCCCCCTTTTCATCCCCCACTCCGCATCGGAGAGAAATTGTAGGGAAATGGAATTGTATAGGGAAGTCATGGGGTGAAAAATGGATTAGGAATAAACTGGGGATAGGGTAAACTTAGGAAGGGGTTCATATTGGGTATAGGGTAAAAGGGGAAAGTAGGCTGTGGATAGGGAAATTGCTGGGATGGATATTGTTTATGATTTTGTGCATAACAGCTGCCTTTGACTGGAATAACTCCAGGCCCAGTAACATTTGCTGCTTGTAAACCCTTCTTTCCTTGCACTATATCAAGTTGTACAACTTCTCCATCTCCTACACTTTGCAGGTAATTTTTAGGGTTATTCCTTTTAATGGCAGTTCTATGGATGAATAGATCTTCCCCTTTATCATCTCGTGTTATAAATCCATAGTTGTTTTTGACATTGTACCATTTCACAGTTCCTGTAACTTTCGTTGCTATAACTCCTTCTATCACGTGCTTGCGTGTTCGTTGTGGCTGCCGGTCCCGCGTGGCCGCTGCCTTGCCGACTCCGACGTCTCGGCCGGGCCCCCGCGTTGAGGCTGCTCTGCGCTCTCCGAGCGGCGCTGCTCCGGCGCGTGTCTGGGCTCTGTGCGGCCCCGTGTTGCCATCGCCGCTGGCTCCACGCCCTGTGAACGGCTCCGCTCGGCCAACTCCACGCTGCTTTGAGTGTGGCCCTGTTTCGGCTCGGTGCTGCGCTGCGCGGCTTCTCGTGTCGCTGTGGAAACCGCCGCTTCTCCCTCCGCAGGGCTCTCCGAGCCGTGTGCTCAGAGCGGCCTGCCACGCCGATGCCCGGTTCCTGGCTGCTCGTGGCCCACGGCACCTGCGGCGCCTGCGGCATCACTCCCTCACTCGCGGCCACGTGGCCGGGGACCCCGAGACAGGGATGGGGTCCGCCATAAGGCCATAAGGCGGCCGCGCGGCCTCGGCCACGGGACTATGGCCATCCTTTGCTTTAGGGGTAATAGGACCATATAAATGCTCTTGAATAGCTCCACTGACCACCATGGATCCACGCAAGGGTTCAATCACTAATACATGTTCTGTTTGATCTTTCATCTCCCACAAGATCTCGTCCCAAAAACACCCCTGACAAGATCCAGGAGGTTCAATATCAAAAAGTAACTCTCGAGAAATACAGGAGAAATTTTTATAAAGCCAGTTGAAAAAAAGTTCTAGATCTCCAGGTTCCATAACTTTTTTGTTTTGTTGTTCAAGGATTCCTTTAACTTCTAGGTACATTTCTTTCTGTGGCTCAGAGAGCCCCATTTCCCACGATTCTTCCATAGTCCAGAGAGAATATCCAAACCAAGATGAGAAGAGAGAGGTCTAGAGTGGTTATTTTACTCACGAATTTTCCTCAGGGATCTGTATCTTGCTCGCATTCCTCCACCAGTTTGTCGCAGCGGGGATTACTGCAACAAGTATATTTCAAACCAGGAGTCTTGTAGAAATGAAGTAGATGACATCAGATTCCCACCAAGGTCACCAATAAGATCACAGCAATGTCTCCACCAACCAACAAGAAGGAAACACAAGCTTTCCTGAGCACCATAGGTTTTTGGAGAATGCACATTCCCGAGTACAGTCAGGTCGTGAGCCCTCTCTACCTGGTTACCTGAAAGAAGAATGATTTCAACTGGGGCCCTGAACAGCAGCAAGCCTTCGCCCAGATCAAGCAGGAAATCGCTCACGCTGTAGCCCTTGGCCCAGTCAGGACAGGAGCAGAGGTGAAAAACGTGCTCTATTCTGCAGCTGGGAACAATGGTCTGTCCTGGAGCCTCTGGCAGAAGGTGCCTGGTGAGACTCGTGGCTGGCCACTGGGATTCTGGAGCCGAAGCTACAGAGGGTCCAAAGCCAACTACACTCCCACAGAGAGAGATCTTGGCAGCTAATGAAGGAGTCCAGGCTGCCTCAGAAGTAATCGGCACAGAGGCGCAACTCCTCCTGGCACCCCAACTACTGGTGCTGGGGTGGATGTTCAAAGGAAAGGTTCCTTCCACACATCACGCCACCGAGGCTACTTGGAGCAAATGGATTGCCCTCATCACGCAGCGCACCTGCATTGGAAACCCAAGTCGCCTTGGGATCTTGGAAGTAATTACAAACTGGCCGGAAGGTGAGATTTTTGGTTTATCTTGTGAAGAAGAAGAGGAGCAAGTGACACGTGCCCAAGAAGCCCCACCATATAACAAGCTACCAAAGAGTGAAAGACAATACGCCCTCTTCACTGATGCTTCCTGCCGAATTGTAGGCGCTGGCTGGAAATGAAAAGCCACTGTATGGAGCCCCACAAGACAAGTTGCACAGGCTACTGAAGGAGAAGGTGGATCGAGCCAATTTGCCGAATTCAAAGCTGTCCAATTAGGTCCTGACATTGCTGAAAGAGAGAAGTGGCCAAAGCTACACTGATTCATGGATGGTAGCCAATGCTCTGTGGGGTTGGCTGGAAAGGTGGAAGAAGGCAAACTGGCAGCACGGAGGAAAACCAATCTGGGCTGCTGAGGAGTGGAAAGGCTTTGCCACTTGGGTAGAGAGGCTATCCGTGAAGGTCTGTCATGTAGATGCTCACATTCACAAGAGCCGGGCTAACGAAGAACATCGTAACAACAAACAGGTAGATCAGGCTGTGAAAATAGAGGTGTCCCAGATAGACTTGGATTGGCAACATAAAGGAGAGCTGTTCCTAGCTCGATGGGCCCATGATGCCTCAGGCCATCAGGGCAGAGATACCACCTATAAGTGGGCATGAGATCGAGGGGTGGATCTGACCATGGACAGTATCTCCCAGGTGATCCATGATTGTGAGACATGCGCTGCGGTCACGCAGGCCAAGCGGGTGAAGCCCCTGTGGTATGGTGGGCGATGGTCCAAGTACAAGTATGGGGAGGCCTGGCAGATTGATTACATCACACTGCCTCAAACCCGCCAAGGCAAGCGCTATGTGCTCACAATGGTAGAAGCCACCACAGGATGGCTGGAGACCTACCCTGTGCCTCACGCTACTGCCTGGAGCACCATCCTTGGGCTTGAAAAGCAAGTCCTTTGGAGGCATGGTACCCCCTGAGAGAATCGAGTCTGATAATGGGACTCATTTCAAGAGCAGCCTTATAAACACCTGGGCTAGAGAACATGGCACTGATTGGTTGTTCGACATCCCTTACCATGCACCAGCCGCTGGGAAGGTTGGGCAGTGTAGTGGATTGCTTAAAACCACCTTGAAGGCACTGGGTGGGGGGACTTTCAAAAACTGGGAGGTGCATTTAGCAAGAGCCACCGGGTTAGTTAACACCCGAGGCTCCACCAGCCGAGCAGGCCCTGCCCAATCCAAACCCCTACAAACAACAGATGGGGATAAGGTTCCAGTGGTGCACATGAGAGGTATGCTTGGAAAAACTGTTTGGGTTAGTTCTGCCTCGAGCAAAGACAAACCCATCTGTGGGGTTGTTTTTGCTCAGGGACCAGGTTGTACCTGGTGGGTGATGCAAAAGGATGGAGAGACCTGATGCATACCTCAAGGGGACCTCTTTTTAAGGTGAACTACCCATGGCTCTCTTCTTGTATCAGTATCAGCACGTATATATGTATATAATTTGGGTGATGCAGGAATTTATATGGTTAAAAGGGTTCAGTTTCATGTAACATGTTAGTATGGGAAAAATTTGGGGTGGATAATATTGGGGTTTTAGGAGTTCTCCTTGGTTTTTTTTTCTGTTAAAGGAATTTTCCCCATAGATGTTGCTAGGGGGACAAATTACTGGGGGCTTAAGGAAAACAAAGACCTACCCATTGAGGGTGGGGTGCATCAAGCTACTCTTTTTGTTTCACCCAGGTGTGGGGACAGTTGGTCTCTGGCGTTTGGACAAAGAGTGAGGCTGCTTACTTCGGCTGCTTTTCCTTCTGCTGGAAAAGCCCCAGGATCCCAAGCCCGCTTTCCCTGCCCCACTGGAGCTGGGCTGTGGCCACCCTGCCCCACCGCTGCTTCGAGCCTTCGCTACGTTGTAGCCCTGCTCTCCCTGCCTGCCCAGACCTCTGGAGGGTTCTCCGTTTGGATACCTCTCATCTGCCACCCAGGATTTGTGCTCATCCCTGCCGTTCCAGCCTGCTGTTCCCGAGCGTCTGGCCAGACACCGGGATCGGTTGCCCAGCAGTTTGTGAAGCCTTTGTTCCATCCCTTCCCGGGATCCCAGGCCGCCAGTGCCGCGTGCTCCCCGAGCTCGCTCCGGAGCGCCCCCTGCAGCCGCGGGGGAACCATCGCACCTGCCCTGCTCACCGGGAGCCGCCAGCGCCCCTGCCGGCTGCGAGCGGAACTGCACCCGAGGGGAAAGGGCCTGACAGCCGAGAAGGCTGGAACTGGGTTTGGGATTGTTTGCTGTTACTGCCATAGTTATTGCTGTTTGTTTGCCTTGTTATACACATCTAGATATATAATAGTAAAGAATTGTTATTCCTATTTTCCCACTTCTTTGCCTAAAAGCCCCTTGATTTCAAAATTATAACTCAGAGGCACGAGGGTTGCATCTGGCATTCTCAGGGGGGCTCCTGCCTTCCTTAGCAGATACCTGTCTTTCAAACCAAGACACCTTTCCTTCCTGTAGCTCAAAGCTTTCACTGGCTAATGCTTTAATTGTCACATCCAGTACTTTTTCTAACAGGCTGTCGTTGGGAGCACACACCAGCACATCATTCATGTAGTGGAAGATGATGGCTTCTCTTGCTTTGGCATGGATTGGGGCCAGAATACGGGTGACATATCATTGGCATATGGTAGGGCTGTTCTCCATGCCCTGAGGCAACACACGCCAACGGCAGCGCCACATGGGAGCTTCTCAGTTGATGGTGGGAACCGACAAGGCAAACCACGGGGCGTCGTCGGGGTGTAGGGGAATTTGAGAAAAGCTGTCTATTATGTCAACTACAGCCAATTTCCAATTTCATGGGAACATAGAAGGGGAGGGCATCCCTGGTTGAATGGGTCCCATATCTTCTATAAGGTTGTTTATTTTTCGCAAATCGTGGAGGAGCCGCCACCTGTTCTTCCCTGGCTTTGGGATGACAAACACAGGGGAATTTCAGGGGCTGTTGGTTGGTACGATGTTGCCTTTTGCCAACTGCTCATCAATGAGTGCCTTGAGTGCCTCTAATTTTTCTTCATTTAGTGGCCACTGATCTACTCACACTGGTGAAAGTGTTTTCCAATTCAGTGCTTGGGTTGGGTGCTCTACAGTGGCCGCTATCAAAAATCCCAGGGAATTTGGGGGATGTCTACTTTCGCTCCCCATTGAGACATGACATCCCTTCCCCACAGGGTAAATTTAGAATCTGTCTTGGTTTGAAAGACAGGTGTCTGCCAAGGAAGGCAGGAGTCTCCCTTGAAGTGGAAGAAAAAAATTGCAACTCCCCCTTTCCCTCCGAATTATTATAATTTTGAAATTAAGGAGCTTTCAGGCAAAGATATGAGGAACAGGAATAACAGTTCTTTACTATTATATATCTAGATGTGTATAACAAGGCAAACAAACAGCAATAACTATGGCAGTAACAGCAAACAATCCCAAACCCAGTCCCAGCCTTCTCGGCTGTCAGGCCCTTTCCCCTTGGGTGCAGTTCCGCTCGCAGCCGGCAGGGGCGCTGGCGGCTCCCGGTGAGCAGGGCAGGTGCGATGGTTCCCCCGCGGCTGCAGGGGGCGCTCCGGAGCGAGCTCGGGGAGCACGCGGCACTGGCGGCCTGGGATCCCGGGAAGGGATGGAACAAAGGCTTCACAAACCCCCTGGGGAGCCGATCCCAGTGTTCAGCCGGACCCTCGGGAACAGCAGGCTGGAACAGCAGGGACGAGCACAAATCCCAGGTGGCAGACGAGATGTATCGAACTCCGGAGCTGCGGTGTGAACCCCCGGAGGTCTCTACAAGCAGGGCGTGCGGGGCTACAGAGTAGCGAAGGCTCGAAGCAACGGTGGGGGCAGGGTGGCCATGGCCCAGCTCCCAGTGGGGCAGGGAAGGTGGGCTTGGGAATCCCAGGGCTTCTCAGGTAGAAGGGAGGCAGCTGAAAAAGCAGAAGTCTCCAGTGCTGATGAATTCCTTCCAGCCTCTCTCTCTGTCAGAACACAGAGAACTAACAGCCCACAAGCCCAGGTGAAAGAGAGTAGCCAGATGGACCCCTCCTTCTGTGGCCGGGTCTTTTGTTTTTCTTAAGCACCCAGTAATTTTTCCCCCTGGCAACATGTATGGCGAAAATTCTTTAAGAGAAAAAGAAAACAGAAGAACTCCTAAAACCCCAACACCCAGTATGAGCCCAGTAACTTCCAGACACTCCCAATATGGGTCCAGTTTGATCACAGTCACCCCCAGTATGATTGCAGTCATTCCCAGTATTATTACAGTCCCTCTAAGTTTGGCCTTGTCAGGCCCGGTATGATCCCAGTTACTCCCTGCATTGTTCCACTTTCTCCTATTCACCCCTACTACGGATCTGATCACTCACAGTATTGTTCCAGTCAGTCCCAGGATGATCAAAACCACTCCCAGTCTCTCCCAGTACATCTCAGTTGTCCCAGTCATGCCCCCAGTTGTCCTCAGCATGCTCCCAGTTGCTCCCAGTAGCCCTCAGTGTGGTCCCAGTATGTCCCAGTATGATCCCTGGTTCCCCAGTTCTGCTCCCAGTGGATTCTGGTCCCAGTCCTAGTGTATCCCAGTGTCCCAGTCTGTCCCAGCCCATCCCAGCCTGTCCCTCTCTGTCGTGGTCCCTGCCCAGCAGCTGCCACCATTTCCCAGATCCTGCTCCCCCCTGCCCCATTCCTGGGCACTGGGACCCCCCTGCATCTCCTTCCCCAGCTCTGGGACCCCCCTGCACCCCCTGACCCCGCACCAACACCCCCCTGACCCCCCTTTCCGGGTATCCACCTTTCCCAGCCCCTGGATCCCCCTTTTCCCAGACCCCGGGGACCCCTGGACCCCCCATTCCCGGCTATCCCAGGGCACCTCAGCCCCAGGCCTCTCTTTGCTGGGAAACCCGAAGTGGGCACAGGGCTCTGCAGCTGCTCTGGGATTTGTGATCACCCAAAGGAAAGGGAGAGGAGAGGAGAGGAAGAGGGAGAGGGAGAATCGGAATAAGGGATTGGAGTCACAGCGCCCAGTCCTGCTCCCTCGGGGGTGGGGCCCCACAGCCACAGGACAAAATGGATCCACGGCTTCTGGAGCTTTCCCCGCTTTGGGCCGAACCCAGCAGGTTCCAGGCAGAGTTTGGCCGCAGGGCCCGGGAGTTCAGCCCAGCCTGGCACAGGGGTCCCACAGGGCGTGGGTGTGGAGGGTCCTCGGGGAGGGGGGGTCCAGGAGGATCCAGGGGGTTCCCAGGAGGGAATCCAGGTGAATTCCCTGCTTCCAATGAGGGATCTGTATTTTAAGAGAGGTGGTTGATGGTGCTGTAAAGGAGCAAACTGCAGAATAAGTCACAGAGAAGTCATTTAAGCAGGGACTACCTGTGGCTAATTCCTAAAACCTAAATAAGTCAGTATTTATTTTGAGGGAAAACGATTTCTAATGGCATTTTGAGGGTCATCAGGATCAATACACAGAAATAAATACAAAGAAATACAAAGAAAATACAAAGAGGTGAGACAGGACTGGAGCTCGCTGGACTGATCCTGGGCAGAGCCCGGGCAGACCCTGCATGAATTTGGCTGCCTGAATGCAGCTCTTGCCCGGGCCCCAGGGGTGGCCCCCTCTGGGTGTCTCTCCCAGCACCACAGGGATGCTCCTGCCCCTTCCCTGGTGCCCCAGGGTCCTTCTGGAGCCACCCAGACACCTCCCTGGGCCTCTGGGGGCCCCATGGCATGGTGCAGACAGGGATCAAATCAAAGCTTCCTTGGAAGATGGAGGCAGGAGAATATTGCCCACGATCTTCTTTCCAGCTGCCTTCCACACTCCTGCAAATCCTGCTGGGACACTCAGGCTCTCCATTCCGGGGCTCTGCAGCTCCCGTGCAAACCCATCCATCACCGTGTCCCCTCTTGCATGGATATCAAGGAAATGACACAGCAATGTCCAGAAAACTTGACCTTGATTAACTTGACTGTTGGGGGGTGACTGGAAGATTACGGGGTGAGAACCTTATGCCTCCAAAAAGGGTCAAGAGTTTGGAACTGGAACAGTCATGGAAACTTCAGCTTCTGGGGGAAAAGGTGGCTGGGAGCTCTGCGGCTGAGGATGGGAGGCTTCACTGACCCCTAAGCTGGGGGATGTCGCAGTGCCCAGACTGAGCACTGGTCACAAATCCCCCGCGATACCCTGCAAACTGAGTGCCGAGCTGGAGCTGGAGAGTCAGCGCTGAGGGGAGCCTCGGGGTCTCCTCCTCCTGCAGCTGCCCCCTTTTGCTGGTGTCTTGGCTCTGGGCCTCTGCAGAGAGCGGTGGCGCCGGCACAGCCGCATCCGGGCGCGGTTGTGCCTCAGCAGCCGCAGCAGCTCCTTGGGGCAGCCGCGTCCCCGCAGCGCGTCCTGCACAGCCCCAGGGGCTCCGGCGCTTCTCCTGCAAGGCCCGGCCCAGGGAGCCCGATGGAAGGGGCAGAAGGGCCGAGCGAGGCTGAGCCCTCTGGCGCTGCCCTTGGCCTCTCCATGAGAGACTCAGGCCTGGCTGGGCTGCCCCGGGCAGAGGCTGCAGCAAGAAGAGCTCCGGCCGCCTCTGCCTGGTGTCCCTGGGGCTCAGGCTGGGCCCGATTCCCGCCCAGGGGCTCAGCCCCCTCTGCCATGGGGGGCTGTGGCCAAAGGGCTGCCCGGGAGGCCCAGCACCCTCTGATCCAACCCGCCTTTGCTTCGCCACAGGAGCTCTCAGGCCTCACCCAACACCGGCTTGGCCCAAGGCTTTGGTGGCTGCTGGCCCTGGCACTGTCCCGCCGGCCTGACCCCCCTCCCTCACCTCTCCCCAGCGTCTCCGGAGCCTCCTGCCAAGGCACCATCCCAGGACAAGGCCCGTGATCAGCAGCTCCAGGGCCGAGCAGGTCCAATAAACCAGCACCACGTCCACCAAGGGGTTCATCCCAAGGCCCACGGAGTCCTGCCGCTCCAGCTCCTCACGAAGCAGAGCCAAGATGCCCATGTCCCCCTCAGGATGGCTGGAAGGGTCGAGGGGATGGGCCAGCATCAGCAGCACACAGAACTGCAGCAGCCAGGAGAAGCCCTGGCTGGCCATGGTGCTCTGTGGGATGAGCCGCCACCTCCATGCTGGCTCTGGCCGTGGCTCCGTGCCGAGTGCTGCCCGGGCTCTGGGCATGGCGACGGGCTGGGGACAGCTGACAGCCACCACGCTGTCCCCAGAGCCTGTGATGTCACAGAATCACCAAATGCATTGGCTTGGAAGAGCCCTGGGAGATCATCGACTCCAACCTGTGCCCCATCCCCACCACGGCAACCAGGGCAGAGCCCTGAGTGCCACACCCAGGCTTTCCTTGAGCACCTCCCCAGTGGTGGCTCCACCCCCACCTGGCCAGCCCATTCCAATATCTAGTGACCCTTTCTGGGAAAAAGTTCTTCCTAATGCCCAACCCAAACGTCCCTTGGTGCAGCTCAAAGCCCCTGTTGGCATCTGCTCTCTCTTGTCCTTGCCCAGCTCTGACAAGGCTGGTGCTGCCTTGTCGGTCCCTTGCCTGAGGGCAGGAGAAGAGGCTGTGCCAGTGAGTGCTGCTCAACTGAGGCCATTCCAAGGGGCTGCTTTCCTTCTGCTTTGCAGATTTGCACTGAAGAAGAAATCATTGGTTCAGCAAAGAAGGACTTACTGGGACAGACAATTTGCACAAGAATAAAGGTCAGTAAATAGGCCAGGAAAAAGACAAAGAATGGAAAAGAGAATGTGGATACAAAAATGCTGCTAGCAAGGATTTTCTTAGTATTTTCTAAGTCCGTGAGAGACTTTTCTCTCTCACAGAAGATAGCAGCAGAGTTCTATAAACAATGAAACCCAGGCAACCTTGAGAAGCCTTGTTTATAGTACCATAGAAAAATATTTTGACAATGGATGTTTTAGGATTTTAGCCAATCACACCAAGGGGTGGCTGATCCTTTATCCAGTTAGACTATGAAGAAAAAAGGCTATAAAAGAGTTTGTAAAATAATTCAATCAATCAATCTTGCTGCATATTTATGCCTGCTGGCTCTTCTCTCCTCCCCCCTATGGCTGCAGGACACGGTAATATTTTACGGCATTTAATAAGAGAAGAGGATTCCTAAGTGTCTGAAGTACAGGGTTCTGGAAGAGCTTTTCCGTCAGCAGCACCTCGAGTTTTAAGATGGAGTTGGAGCAGTGCCTGAAGCTCTTCCCACACTCGGGGCACTCACAGGGATTCCCTTACTGGTGCCTCTGCTGGTGTTTCCTCAAGGACGAGCTCCAGGAGAAGCTCTTCCCACACTCGGGACACTCTAAGGCCTCTCCCTGGTGTGGATGTGCTGGTGGCTGGTGAGTTGGGAGCTCCACTTGAAGCTCTTCCCGCAGTCTGTGCAGCGGAAGGGCCTCTCCCCTGTGTGTGTTTGCTGATGTACAATGAGATAGGAGATCCACTGAAACATCTTCCCACACTCAGGACACTCAAAGGGCCCTCCCCTGGCGTGCATCTCCTGGTGGCAGATCAGGCTGGAGCTGTGGCTGAAGCTCTTCCCACATTCCAAGCACTTGTAGGGCTTCTCCCCAGTGTGCAGCTGCTCATGGACCACCGGGTTGGACCTCTGGATGAAGCAGAGGGGGGGCCTTTTCTCCTCAGAGCACCCTGGGCTGGCTTTGGAGCCCCTCCTTGTGGGGGATGCCTTTGGCTTTTCCTCCCCGTGTGATTCCTGTGCCGTTGAGCCACTCAAAGCAGCCTCTTCCACGAGGTTCTGCCACGGGGATTTGTCCTCCCTGGTCTCCATCTGCAGCTCAGTGCCTGGGGGAGCAAGCACAAGGAGAGGAAGGGACAAGAAGAGGAAGGAAGGAGGAAGGAAAGAACAAGGAGAGGAAGAGGGGTAGAGAAGGAAGAAGGAGAGGAAGGGACAAGTAGAAAAAAGGGAGAATGAAGATGAAGGAACAAGGAAAAGGAAGGAACAAGAAGAAAAAGAAAAAAGAAGTAGAAGGAACAAATAGAAAGAGGGCAAGGAAGGAAGGAAGGAAGCAAGGAAAAGGAACAAGGAGAAGAAAGACAAGGAGAGGATGGGATTTGCCTCCGTGCCACAGGGAAGGGGAAGGAGATCCCCCCAGTCCGTCCCCGGCAGGACGGCGTCAGCAGCGGGGTTGTCCTGCAGCCGGGGGCGATGCTGGGCTGGGAGATGGAGCAGGAGAGAAGGGAAAGGGGCAGTGACTTCCTCCTCACCTGCCTGGGGCTCCCGGGACATCTTCCTCACTGCCTCCTCCTCCTCCATTCGGCCAAGGCTTGGGAATGAGAAGTCCTGTTTTGGGGGGAAAAACAAGGGGTGAGCGCATTGGCTTGGGGGTTCCTCTTGCCCAAGTCCATCTCTAGGAGTCACCACATATCTTGTGTCCATGAAAACCTCCGAAACATCAAGACTCAAGAGGAAAATATCCCTCACTGCGGTTCTCCCTCTCTGGTCTCTCCAGTATGGGGTTCTGGGGGTCCCCCTTGTCCTGGATGCTGCGGGCCCTGCATATATTGAAGGTCCCTTCTCTGCAGGGTCTCTTGCCTGCTCCAGACTTCCAGGGAATCCCAGGGGTGCCCCCTCTTTGATCTCCTCACTTTGGGGTTCAGGGAGTACCCCTTCTCTGGGCTGCTGAGGGTCCCATGGGTCCCCCTTCTCTGGGGCTGCACTAAGGGATGCCGAGGGTTTTGGGGTCCCAGGGGTCCCTCCTCCCCTGGCTCTCTCCTTCGGGGTGCCGGGGGTCCCAGGGGTCCCCCCTCTCTGGGGTCCCCTCTTTGGTGTCCCAGGGGTTCCCCCTCTCCAGGCTCATCCCTTCTCGGGGCTGCCCCTTCTCCAAGCTCACCCCACTCCCGGCTGCCGGGGTCCCCCCTCTCCAGGCCCCCATTTCAGGGTCCGGGAATCCCGGGGCTCCCCGCTTTTCTCTCTCCCCCCTCTCAAGGCTCCTCCCCTCCTCCCCCGCCGGTACCGGGCGATCGCCACGTGGCTCCCGGGACCCCGCACCCGCCACCCACCGCCGGGGCTCTGCCGGCAGCCGCCACCGCGACATCCCCAAAAAACACCTCCCGGGGACCCCGCAGTCTCCACCCAAAGGGCATTTCGGGTCAGCTTTGGAGTCCTGCGAGATCCAAACCTCGCTCCACCCTCCCCGTTCCGAAGAAAAGAATCAGGGAGCGCCAAAGTACTTCGGCTGAACTCCAAATATCCCTCCCCCCTTCAAAAGAAACCCCTTCCAGGATCGCCCACGATATCCGGAGCGAGGTCCCCCTTCCCGGTCACCTGCGGGATGCGGGGGCAGCGATGCTCCCGGCGCGAAGGGGCTGCAGATCCAGAGAGCGCTGGACGCACGCGACGCCTCCTCTCGCTGCTCCCCTTCCCGCTCCCGCTCCTCCTCTGTCCCCTCCTCTTCCTCCCGCTCCTCCTCCTCCGTCCCCTCGGCTGCTGGCGAGGAGCTCTCGGGTGAGCGGGGCGGGGACGGGACACGGTGGGAAAGGGGTGGGTCCCCCCCAAACCGAGCTGGGGGGAGCTGGGGTTCGGGGGACGGTGGGAAAGGGGTGGGAGAGGGCGGATGAGGGGAGGTGGGACAGCGGGAAGGGGGTTCCCAGTGAGGGTCTCCCAGTTAACGCCAGGACCCCCAAATGCCGTCCCTGTCCTCCCAGCCCCTCCCGGCGCTGTGGGGGCCGGGCCGTGCCCCAGTGCCGGCTCCAGGGAGCCCGAGCGAGCCGCCTGCCCGGCATCGAAGCTCTGGGCGCGGAGCCGAACGGGCGCCGTGCAGGGAGTGTCTCTGCGCTGCGGGCTCTGTGCCTGAGCGCTGCCCCGCGCCGAGCCCCAGAGGCGCGGCTGCTCCGCTTCCTGCGCCGCTGCTCCCTGCGCAGGGGAGGCCGCGGAGCGCCGCGAGAGGGAGCGGCTGATGGAAGGGCTGCAAAGGCTGAGAAGGCTTTGGAGCGACTGGGGAGGCTGTGGGGGTGCTGAGGCTCTGGCGGGGCTGAGGGCACGCTGGAAGCGACTCAGTGTTGCCTTTGCTTCCTAGATCTCCTTCTGCTCGACATTTCCAGTGAATCATTAAAAAACTGCTGTTCACGGACAGAAACTCTCTAACTAATTAAAGTTAGAAAGTGGTGTGTTTATTACCCCGGTGGGCGGCACGGGAGTCGCCTCCTAGAGACGTGCCAGCCACTTACCCGGTTATTTGCCCTCTATTGATTTCACAAAGTGTTAGATATTAATCCTATACATATCTCCAGCACCTGCCATTCCCCGCTTCCTATTAAAATGCGGTTATTAGTCCTTTGCGCGTGCGCAATTCTTTTCTTGATTTGGGTTGGTGGTCTTGATTTGAGTCAGTGGTCTTGAAAGATGAAGTCAGGGATCTCTTCATCACCATGAACTTTCTACCTTCTATTGTGGGCAAGCCTCGGGAAGCCTTCTGGAGACGGTCCGTACCTCCTGCCTGTATTTGATCATGCAATCTAGGTGCTGGCTATAATTCTATCCGCTTCTTTTGTCCTTATGGCAGTTCATTTACTATAAGCAAAGTTGCAGACAGGTGCATAATGGTGAATATCACTGAACTTCTTGGCTAAATTTCTAACTCTTCGTTGACTTGTCTTTTGGTTCAATCAGTACAAATGGCTTCTAACTCCCAGCTAAAGTTTAACTCTTCATAATCGTGACTCACTGCTGGTCTTGCTTTTGTCTTTGTTATGATTTTATCTTTTGCATGAAATGCTTGTGCAGTGCCCCCGCTGTCCCTTGTGTCCCCTGGGCACCGACAGCCCCGGCCCTTGCCCTGCTCCCCCTCCCACGTTCCATCCCGGCTGGCGGAGCCTTGGAGCTGCCGTGGGGCTGCCCCGGGGGCTGCGGCCCGAGCCGGGGCCCCTTCCCAGTGCTCCCAGTGTGCCCATCCAGCCTGGAGCAGCCAGCGAGGGCTTCAGCTGGGGCGGCAGAGAGGCGCTGCTGGGGGGTCCCAGCTCCGCTTGGCTTGGGTTGCTCTTCCCAAGCTGAGCATAAACGACTTCGGGAGTTTTCTGCCACAAATCTCTCCCCTCGTGCACTCAGCCAAAGGGGTTTGGGGCGGTTTTCCCTTTCTCGGGGAAATCAAAGCCCTGCCCTGATGCTCCGAATTAGGGGCGGGAGTAGCGAGGCTGCAGGGCTTCCCAAGGAGCCGGAGGCACCCCACACGCAGGGCTGGGCAGGTCGGGCCGGGAACAGCGGAGAGCTTTGTCTCAGCTGAATCCCGGCTCGGGGTAATGCATGTCCCCCTTAATGTGCACCCCCACTTTGTAAAACATCCGATATTCATGGCTCTGTTAAGGCTTTGTTCTTCTGGAAGTTGAGGAATTGAGCAGGACCATGGCTGAGCAGCAGTTGGTGTCAATTAGTAACATCTTCTCAAATTTATGGTTTCTCTCGTTACTTCCTTATCTCCAATTCCCTGGCCCTATCTCCAATGGGATTCACACCATCTGTTTGTAAAGACACGTTCATTTTCTTCTCTTTTAATCCCTTGTCTTCTTCTTTTCTGAGTACTTCTCTTTACAAACTTTAAAAATGCCTTAATCTGTTCTTCCTGAGCCTTCTTTGGTTTTGGGATTATTCTCAGTGACCTCATTCTGTGTCCTTTTGCAGTCGTTCCTGGGTCAGGAGGCCTGGCTGCCACCTGCATGATCCCCTGCTGAATGAGCTGCACTGAGCAAGGTGTGGTGCATGGTAAAAAGATGAGAGTTGCTGCAGCACCTGAGAGGAGAAACAGCATTGGTTTAACCCATGGTCTGCCAGGGAACCATGAAAACGTGTCCCATTCCCATCCTTTCCATGTTTGGAGTGGTACATGAGCTGCTTTCTTCTTTCCTTTGTTCTTGTTTCACCACTTTTCCTTGGCCATCTCTTTGCCAAGAGCAGTTTGAGTCATTTAATTTTCCACAACCTCCTGGTCCTTCTGCTGGAAGAGAATCTGATGCCATCCCAGGGTGAAATGTGGCGTTGCTCATGGGAGTGGATTGGTGGGTGAGAAGGTCAGGAGCTGGAGCTGTGTGCTTGGTTATGATTTGGAGGACAGCTTTTGATCTAATGATGCATTGAAATGATCAGTGGGTTCTCTGGCACCTGGTATGAATTTGTTTGGGTTCCCAGGGGCTGCTCCATGGTGTTGTAGGATTTGTTTTGGTGGCCGTTCATCTTTTCCCCAATTTTGGGCACTCCCAGAGATGCCAGAGATGCATCAATTGACCTCTTTTCTCTGATTAAATCATCACATCCTTGGATTCCCAAGTGATTTCGCTGACCTTGTGTCAGCAAAAGCAGCCCAGTGGTCAAACCCACCCTGTGTAACACAGAGAGTGCCAGCAGATGTTGGAGTGGGGAGAGGGATGATTCCCCCCCGCTTTTTTGAGTGAAGTTCTCCCAACATTCTCCGTTTGCTGTTTTCCTTTGCAGCTTCAGGGATTTCTGTTGCAGAGTCAGAGATGCTCAGTGTGTGCTCTGCCTTTAGCGATGCAAATTCCGTCAGTGCAGGGAGGCAGAGCTTGGGGTGAGGGGCAGAGGGAATCAGCCCAATTCCTGTGGCAGGCAAGGAGAGCCTGGGACATTGTGCACACTTCCCCCAGGAGAGTTAATTTGCATTTCTAAAGCTCCTCTGCTGGCTGCCTGGAAGGAAGCTTCTCCTCCAGGGCAGCCATCAGTTGACTCACAAGTGCCCTCCCCCCCCCAGCTGCTTTCTTTTTCTTTTTCTTTCTTTCTTTCTTTTTTTTTTTTTTAAGTTTTTTTAGCTGTTTATGAGGTAAAGGGTCATCTTTAAACCTCTTCCAGTTTTGCAAAATGCAACCTACAGTTGAACATTGAAAAACCCATTCCAAAATTCTGCCATCACTAACAGCCACACGCACACACATACACAGAAAAAACCCTAATGCAATAAGGATTTTTACTACTTTTCCCCTAAAACTAAAAACTGACTCTCACACCACTGGCCCAAACCCAACTGACAATATCAAAGTAGGATTATTAAGAAAAAAAATTCTAATGGTGCAATCTTGTCAACAAAACTCCTGGAAGAACAAAAACTCTCCAACGACCTTTTTAGTGTTAGAGGATCAAGGCATTACTTTATTCTGGCCAGGATGTGCAACAGAAATCACTTCATGCACACAGAGCCCGGGTGTGCAGAGAAAATCATTCCATGGCACACGAGTTTTACTCAATTTTTCCTCAACTTTATGCAGTCTAAACCCATAGAAATCCGTCGGTTTAATGTTCATTGGTTCCAAGTTGGGTAGTTCTTAGTATTTGGTTTCCTATTGGCCCCGGATTGCTTGGCCTCTGATGTTAATTAGGTGCACACTCCTTGATTTCCTTCTCAGCCTTTTCCAGAGCAGGGGTCTCCAGCTGTGCCGGGGGCAGTGTCTGGGGTAGCTGTTCCTTGATGTTTGCTGATGGGCGTTGATGTTTTGTTGATGGGCGTTATCTTTTGGGTATCTTTTGGGCTCTTCCCAGTCTGTTGAGATGTTAAGCTCATCTCTGCTGAGTGGTGTAACATCCCTTAACAAAAGCTTTCAAATTCCTTTCGCCAAGGCAGAGGCAAAGGAAGCCTGAGTAGAGAAATAAAATTTTAAAGCAATTCTGAACTTGGTATATTTTCCAGCAATCGAATCCCGCCCAGCCCAGAGTGTGAGTGTAACTGAGAGCCAGAGTGGAATTCTCCCGCTGTCTCGTGCAGCAGCTGTGGCGAGTGCAGGCACAGAAAGCTCTGAAGCTCGCCCGGTGCCAGCGAGGATTGGCCCCCAGTGCCTGGAGATGCCAGAGGAGGTGCCCAGCCAGACTATTTCAGCAGAGGATCTGTGGGCAGCCCCCGGGGCTTCCCCCGCTGTGGAGCCCTGGCTGCTGCTGCGGCCCCTTCTGTGCAGGGTCAGTGGCGGCCTCGCATGGTCCTCCTGCAGCCGGGGAGTGCAAATCCGCGGGGCTTCAGAGAGCCTGAGGCGAGGCTGAGGGGTCCCCCCGTGTTCAGCTGTGCTGGCGGCTGTTTCTGTGCTCGGGGACACTTGGAATGGGCCACGCCCTTGGCCACCAGTGGTGCTTCTTTGCACTCCTCAGGCAGGACCTGATGTCCTGGTTGGATGTTGTGGGCAGCAAAGTCCCCAGGCAGGGTCTGTGCCAGCCGAGCTTCCTGTGGAAGAGATTTCACAAGAGACAGGATTCTGGCCACGGACTGCTTGAAACAGACATCCCTGATCTCCACCCCCCAGTAGGTCGGGAATTCCCAGGGTGAGGAATGGAAACATCAGTTCCAGGGGAGATAATTGAATATCTGCCCTGGGTCTGGCTCTTCTTCTTGCGAAAGCCAATGGCAGCAGCCGTACCCGTGGCATCTTGGTGTCTCTCAGCAGCTTCAGAAGGTGTTTCTTTATTTCCCCATTCATTCTTTCTACCCGACCCAAACTCTGAGGTTGCCAGGGTGTTTGGAGGTGCCACTGTGTTCCTAAAGCAGCCAGAACGGCCTGAAGGATCTTTCCTGTAAAATGAGTTCCCCTGTCTGAGTCTATTGCTTCCACAATCTCATCTTTTGGAATTGTTTGTTCCAAACATGCCTTAAGAACTGATGCAGGGATTGCTGAAGCAGCTGGAAATGCTTCTGCCCTGCTGTGAGCTGCCATGCTGTTAGCAGAAGATATTGAAGCCTTCCTGCTCAGGGCATTTCAGTGCCAGGCTCTTCCAAGCACCCCCAGCTCGGCCCTTTGAGCTGAGCATGCGGGCGCTGAGCTGCGCTTTGTCTTATTCCCTTTCCTTCAGAGCAGCGTGTCTTGTCACTCTTTTCCCTTCTGCTGCCCTTGCAGAGCCATCCCTAAACACCTTTTCTCCCTCAGGCCAGGGAATGTCTGGTAAATCTCTCCTAGCCCGGGTCTGGAGCTCTGTCACTTGGCTGCAGCCATGGGTTTCTTGCCAGCCCCGTGTCCAGGGCCGTTCAAACAGGAGGCTGGGTTCAACCCTTGCCCTGTGCTCAACTCTGAATCCTCCTGTTCCATCCAAGGAGTTTCATTCTGTAAGAACCGAGCACTGCTCATCCATTTAGAGGCTCCTTTGGTTAACAAAGCTTTAACTTGATGCCAGGCTGGAACAATGAGAGATTCTGCTGCTGTCAGTTTTCAGGCCTCAGTTCCCATTAAAGCCAGGGCTGCACAATTCAGCAGACAATGAGGCCACTCTCTGGCCACTGGGTTAAACATTTGAGCCCAGGAATTCCTTTGGCATGGCCCTGTTTAACATCCCCATGCAATTCAAATGATTTTTCCCTGTCTGGGAGGGCCAGGGCAGGAGGCTCAGTTAATCTGCTTTTGAAGCCTTGAAAATTGTGCTTTCCTTCTGGTGTCCATGATGGGGTTTCTTGGCTGGCAGGAGAGGAGAGTTGTAGGGAGAGATGCCTGGCTCCAGAAGCGCTGCCTTTAGCAGGGCCTCAGTAAGAGGCTGTAACCCCTTCCTTGCCTCTCTTGGAACAGGGTATTGCTTTTAGACACCACTTGTCCTGGATGTTTCAGAGGAATTTGGAGAGGCTCCATATCTAATTTTCCCTATTTCCCTGGGGCTGCCCATACTACTGGGTTCCCTTCAGCAGAGGCCTTTGCAGACATTTGACACCAAGGTACAGCAGCATTAGCCTCTGTATCTCTTTTTACAATATGAATTTGCATTCCCACTTCAGCCACCAAATCCCTTCCCAGTAAATTACAATCACAATTAGGAGCAAACAGAAATTGATGTGTTTCAAACCCATCCCCCACATCTCCTGATAGTGGTTGAATAAAACACCCCTGCTCATCTTTCCCACTTATTGCTTGAATAATGAAAGAACCTCTTGACAATTTCCCCCCTTAGGTCTCAGATTTGGAGTGGATCGAGAGGCCCCTGTGTCTATCAGGAGCGGCCTCGTCTCGATCCAGACGCGCCCTGAATGTTCTCAAGGGCTCTGGTGCGGTGGGTCCCTGGTGTGCTGGGAGCTCTGAGAGCCCTGCCAATCCATGTCCATCAGGGGTGGACTTGCTCGTGCTGAGGGTGCTGCTGTCTGTGCTTGCAGTGTCCTTGTGGCCTGCAGCTGGAGCCCTGATTCCTTGCCAGGGGCTGTTTGGGTCGGCTCTGCCGTGCCGAGGAGGGCAATGCCTGTGCCAGGTGCTTGTGGCCGCCGCCGTCCCCTGGGTGCTGGGGCCCCCTTGGGCCCTGCGGTTCATCCCTGGGGGGCTGTAGAAACTCTGCCATGGCCTTTGCCTTCACCTTGGCCTTTTGCTCATCCCTTCTTGCATTCCCCTGCTGAGCCTTTCTGGCCAAGTGCTGCAGGGGCTTCTTGTGCCTCTCCTGCAGCCCCCTCAGTGCCTGTGGGTGCTCATCCTCTGACAGCTGCTGAGCTTTCTGCACAATCATTCGTTTCTCCAGTGACCCAGAGAAGATCGATGAAAGAAAATCCTGATCCTTCCACATCCCGCAGCCTCCTGGGGGCCGGGGGCCACTGCCGGCCCTGCCCGGGGGGTGTTGGGGTCAGGCAGTGCCCGGCGCTGAGCCCCGGCTGCCCCACAGCCCCGGCCCGGCCCCGCAGCTCCCCACAGGCCCCCAGCCCGTGCTGCCCTGTCCTGCTGCTCCCCACCACAGAGAAAACCCCTGAAATCCTGAACTTCTTTGTTTTCCTGTCCTGGAACACGGGGATACAAAAGATCTGGTTCAGCTGGCAAAATCTGAGGATAAGACGGTGCTGAAAAGTATCCCAGTCCTCACTTTTTTCTCTTCCTCCTCTTTTCCGACTTCCTTTTCCTTTCTTACCACATAGATTCCTCCTGCTGCTGTTTGCCTTAACCATATTCCTGCACACTCCCTTCAACCAATCCTGGCGCAGCACACCAACATCATCCATCCCCTGTTGCTGAGACCCCTTCTCGACTTCCCTTTTTACCCCTGCTAGGTGTCCATGTCCTTAATTAGCTCTGGGAGAATGTGCAAACTGCCTCCACATTGTCCCCTTTTGTATAGGAAACGATGTCCATGGTTGTGTTCCGGCTTTGTTGTTGTTCTGGAAGTTGAGGAATTGAGCAGGAGCTTGGCTGAGCAGCAGTGTGTGTCAATCAGTAGCATTTTGTGGAGCTGATGGTTTCTGCTTGTGTCACTTGCTTGTGTCCAAGTCCGTGTGGCTGTGTCCGAGCAGATTGAGAGCATGTGTTTGTAGGGAGGCGTTGGTGTTGTTCCTTCGCTGGGGGTGCCCGGTTTTCGGGCCATCCCCCCTGGAGCAGGGTGTCCCCCCTTGGTGCAGGCGCGGCCCTCAGGCAGCGCTCAGCCAATCAGCAGGCGCGGCGCTGGTGACTCAGCAGTTGCCAGGCAGAGCCGCAGCGCCCGGCGCTCCCCAGCTGGAGCCCCCGTGTGGCCCGGCCTTGGCGCCCCCCGCGAGGGGAATTTGGGGAGGTGGGAGGGGGGGAGCGCCAAGGCCGGGCCGGCCCGTGCTGTGCTGGCAGAAGTGGCTGCGGCGGGGGCCGAGTGCGGCCAGGAGCGGCCGAGAGCCCAGCGCTGCCCCAGCCCGAGCTGCCGCAGCTGCATCCCTGCTGGTGCTGTGGGATCCGAGAGCTCTGGGGGCAGAGCGAGCCAGGGGTGGGTGCTGGGCCTGGGGGGAGGAGGAGAAAGGCTGGAGGAGCAGGGCTGGAGACCAGAATGGTGAAAGGATGGACGTGGGAGCAGCAGGTGGGATTCTGCAGGAGAAGGAGTAGTGTGAGGAAGAAGAGTAGGGATAGAGGAGGAGGAGGAGCAGGAAGAGGAGGCACCGCAAGGTTCCAGCACTCGCTGTATCTGCAGCCTCCCCCCAGCCCCAGGAGCGTTGCCCCCCCCATCCAGCAGGTGATCAGGGAGGGGGATCCACGATTTTCCCTTGGGTGAATCTTGGTGTTTCTGAGGTTTCTTGGGCTCCATGTTGGTGCTTTGGGTTTTTTTTGTGGGGGATGAATGTTTATATTTTGGAGGGAGTTTTATCTGAATCTTGATGTTTTGGAAGTTTTGTGTCTGTGTCTTGATGTTTGTGGGACTTTTGGGCTGAATCTTGGTGTTTTTGAGGTTTTTACAGACACAAGATGCCTGGTGATGGCCTTGGGCAGGAGGAACCCCCATTCCAAAGCGCTCACCCCTTGTTTTTCCCC
>NW_028120417.1:0-62662 GCF_965178545.1 Coloeus monedula
AAGCAGCCAGGCCGATGGCACCAACGTTTGGACCCAGCGGGAGACTTTCTCCACATCCAAGCAGGAGCCTGTGCAGAGGGTGTCCAGCAGGTACCAGTGCTGATCCCTCGGCAGCTGGCCACCAGAGGCGTGGAGAAAGCACCTCTGCCCCAGCAGCTGCTCTCCGGAGCACAGGCACTCCAGAGCCACATGATGCACCCAGCTGGCGGCTGCTTTCTGCTGTCCACATTGAAGGAGTGGCCAGGGGGTGGCCGCAGGATGACCAGGGGGCGGTAGACGGCGCTGTTCTCCTGGACGCTCCAGGCTTCAGAGCTGGTGTTCATCCTGGTGGCTGGGTGCAACTCGGGCATGAAGTTCCCGCTGGCTTCTCTGGGATCGGTTGCGTCACCGCACTGGGCACCTTGCGGTGCCCATCCCCGCCACTCCGGATTCAGGGATCTGAACCTGAGCCTACCTGAGTCCTTTTGGGTCTTTGTAATAGCCATTCCGGAGGAAGTCTATGCTCAGAATACACAAGGCCTCCGGGCCGGTCACAGTCGGATGCTTTTTCCACTCCTTCCCAGTCAGGCTCACCTCAGCTTCCAAAAGGGTCAACTGCTGTTCACGTGGAACCCTGCTCCACGTGCCAGAGGCTGTTCATCTTGGAGACCTGCTGCAGATATGGGTACAGCCTGGCACAAGACTTACACCCTCTCCCCCGGATTTTCACAGGCCAGCGAGAGCTCACTGGATGCTGCCAGAACCACGACGCTTTCCAAGGTGCGGGCCCCTCTCTCGGGGCGAATCCATTCCAGGGCGCCTGGCCCTTCACAAAGAAAAGAGAACTCTCCCCCACATGGACGCGCCCGGCTGGCGGCTGCTTTCTGCTGTCCACATTGAAGGAGTGGCCAGGGGGTGGCCGCAGGATGACCAGGGGGCAGTAGACGGTGCTGTTCTCCTGGACGCTCCAGGCTTCAGAGCTGGTGTCCATCCCGGTGGCTGGGTGCAACTCCAGCATGAAGTTCCCGCCGGCTTCTCCGGGATCGGTTGCGTCACCGCACTGGGCGCCTCGCGGCGCCCATCCTCGCCACTCCGGATTCAGGGATCTGAACCTGACTCCCTTTCAATCGGCTGAGGGCAACAGAGGCCATCGCCCGTCCTTTCGGAACGGCGCTCGCCTATGGCTTAGGACTGACGGACTCATGTTCAACTGCTCATTGGTGATGGGGTGGGCACAGCCAAAGTGCTGCCACCACTGACTGCACCCTTGACCTTCTCGTCCTGCTCACTGACCTTCTCCTGGCTGCCGACCTTCTCCAGGCTGTTGGATCTCTCCTGCTCACTGCAGCTGGCAGAGCCACGCTTTCTTCTCCTCACCAGCCAGCAGCCCACAGCAAGCAGAACCAGAACCAGAGCTGCTACAGTGACCCAAAACAGCCACTGCTGCTGCAGTGCTGAAGGGAGCAGGGTTTCCATGGTGCCACTGCTCCCCTCAACCTCCTGCAGGAGCCGAGTCATCTCCTGATGAAGGTATTCCTTGAGCTCCCGCGTCTGCTTGACTGCATCTTCATCGACCTGTACCTGCACCTTCAGCCCAGTGTGGGTGGCTACCAGGGGCAGGATGAAGGCAAGTGTGGGAGACATGGCCTGGCGGGAGAAAGGGGGCTTAGCAGGGTGGAGGGAGCAGGGAGCTGGGGGCACCTGGAATGTCCCCAGAGCCTCTCTGGTCCCCTGCCACGCTGAGAGCCCCAAGCCCCTCTTCCCCCAGCTCTGGGGACAGAGCCCTGCCCTGAGGGTCCCAGCTCTCACTCTGGGTTTAAACCCCCCTGGGCATCTCTGCCAGCCCCCATCCAGCCCAGCTTTGCCACCCCCCCATCCAGCCCAATGTTTTCTCTGCATCTGCCCTCGCTGGCTGCCCAAATCCAACTGCCCGCTGATGGCCCTGGACACAGGTGCCAGTGTGACCTGTCCTCTGTGATGTCACAGCCAGCAGAACCATGTCACCTGGCTGCCAAGCTGGCCATGCCCCTGCTCACAGCTCCCATTGTGACCCATCCCCTGGCATGTCACAGCCCCCAGAGCCACACCTCCCACCCCACAAGCCCCAGCCTTCGTCCCCACTGCCAAGCTCAGTGGCTCCTGGGCATCCTCACCCTGAGTGCAAACCCAGCCACAGGAGCCCCCCAGGGCGCTCAGCATCAAGGCTGCACCCTCCCTCAAGGCATCTGGAAAGGCACACGGGGACTATAGGTGGATGTTCCAGTGCTGACCACCCCTGGCTGCCCTCCACGGGAACCTGAACCTCACCTGCTGCACCTCGAGGACGTTTCCTCTCCTCCTGTCCGTTGTCTCTTGGGAGAAGAGATCGATCCTCACCTGGCTGCAGCCTCCTGTCAGAGAGTTGTAGCATTTGGCTGGAGCAGCCAGCAGCAAAGGCCAGGGCAAATCCACGCCTTCTGAGCGTTACAGATTTCTGTGCAGTGCCCCGCTGCTGTCTGGTGCAATGTCACTGCCATGCTCCTGGGGACAACGGGGATGTTCTGCTCTGGGCATTTCTTGGTTTTTTAGCTGCACAAACTCTGCACACTTAGATTTGAGATTGCTGAGCTTCATTCTTGGCACCATATGTGATTCTGTGCCTGACACTCCAGTGGTTCCAGTCTTCACACAGTCGCCACCCGACCTGAGGTAAAGCATAGGAATGGTACATTCCTGGGAAAAACACTCCCTCTTGCCCCCTAAGGTCCCACAAATCTGGGTTTACTTACAGTGAAAAGTTTCTTAAACCTCAGAATTATCTTATTTAAGAAAGCAAGAAATAAAAAGAAAATTAAGCCCAATGAAGGAACCATCATGTAAAATTAAATTTCAAGTACCTCCAACTCTTGAGATGTCACTGTCTGTGAAATTTTACTTCTACCACCATGAACAAATAGTAACAGCCTCAGGCCAACTCTTGCCACATTTCACAGTGTGGCACATCCACCACACAGTCCTGTGGGACATTCTGAGTCTCCTTCACCAGTTCCGAAGCAATCTGAGAATTAAGCACTACAGTTTGGAATCCCATTTCTCAGCAAGTTTGGTATTCTGCCTGCCAGCCGACTGAGTCAGACAGTGTGTGGGTTCGATTCAGCTGAATAGCAGTCCCTGCTGCCATAGTGGATAGATGCCTTTGTAGGTCTTGACTGGCATGATCTTGATAATCCAGCCTCATTTCACACCACACATCTGCACTGCATTAAACACCCCTGTGACAGAGCTGGGTGAGGGGACAGCTGGAGGAAGCAAGCTGTTCTTTTCCACCTGGGGATGGTGGGAGGAAAATGCCTGAGGAGAATGCAGGGAAGTCTACGGCTTCAGGACTGGAGCTCCCTGAAAACTGCTCATCAGATCCAGCTCTTCAGCTGCACAGCCACCATTGTCACTGCTCTGCAGGGAGTGGTGGCTCCCAGGCAGCCTGTGGGATCGATTCCAAGGCAGGGCAGGGACGAGCAAAGGGCCTTCTCCTCACTGACCTTCATTGTAGCTGCTCCACTGTTCCACTGCAGTTCTCCCAAGCTCTGTCCCTACAATTTCTATTTGCCCTGTTTATGTCCATCCCAAAGCTGACTCAAGAATTAATGTAACTTAAGAGACATTTTAGAGGCACTCTGTTGATACTCCTGCCGTATATCTCACACACACACACACACACACACGCACGCATCTCACCTATCTCACCTATCTGTCTGTCTATCTATCTATTTCTCACGAGAGAAACTCTCCTTACTTGCCTAAATTCATCAAATCGTATCCACACAGGCAGAAATATTAAAAGTCACCAGGGAACATATTATGAAATATAACTTGGCAGAATGACTCAAGAGGCTTGAGGGCACATTTCTGATGACTGACCACAGAGTTACTTCAGGAAAATAGTTCTTGAAGATGATCTCTTTGTGAGCATCCACACAGTTCTGGGAAGAGGCACGTATGGGTAACACATGGGAGCAGAGCTTGCTCCAAATCCTGCTCTGAGTTCAGACACCTGCAGCACACAAACATGGAAGAAAATAATTTCAAGTTCCATTAGTAGCATTAGGTAAAAATCAATGATCTCTGGATATGGAGGATAAAAGCAGCAGAGAAGTTACACTTTTGATGTTGTAATATACAATGAAAAGTAAAAATTTCACAGCCTGCTTAAAGGGCATTTAACAATAAGGCTAAAATGGGGTGGTTTGGGAGTTGAGTTTTGGGCAAACCACCAGATGCTTAAATAAAAATTCCATCCCTTTTCTGTTTGAGTAAATGCAAGCTCCTTCCTAGTTTTTTCGCCCCAGACAATTAAAAGCTACAATTAGCTCAGGCTTTTTTAAAAAAGGTAATGAGAATCGATCTGTTTTATTATACAAGCTTAAGGATTTTTTTTCCTTTGAATTAGGGCACTTCAGAGAAGTTTCTCAAGAGCGAAGATCCCAGCCTGTTCTCACTGGTAACAAAGCAAACAATCCTCAAGACACATTTTGTGAGCACAGCACCCTCTGTCCCTGGGATTTTTGGATGTCCTGATGAGCTGAACACCACCCGCTGACAGCTCATGACATTATTTGCCTGTTCTTGGGGCATCTCTCAGGTGTGAGCCCTCTGTGCTGAAGATTCATTCTCCTTCCTCTGCTGTGTTACAGTGATCAGGAGATTTCAGTCACAGCTCTGTTCTTGCTGGCATGGCCAGGGCAGTCCTGCCCAGCACCTTTTGGCAGGTGTATTTTGGACCTGGATTGGTTAAGTGGCAAAGACACTTGCCCAGGGGAATAACCATCATGTTTCTAAAGTAAACAGCCACTGAATATACCCCAATCTCTGTGCACCAAAACATACCCAATTCCTGATCTTACGTGAAATCACAAGCCAGTGTTTTGCCCTCAGAAACTCTAGTTTCTGTGTTTCACTATATAATCGTGTATGTTTTGGGTTTTTTTACTTTGGGCATGTTTAGCCTCATTTTTTTACCAGTTATTACCACTGTTCCTCCAGAGAAACACAGAATGAAATAGAGAGTTTTTGGTGTGTGATCTCTGGTCAGAGGCAGTGAACAACCATCCTCCCTCACACAAGCCGGCTCAGCTGTAAAATTCCCCACCATGGGAAGGCCAACACATGGGACACTGGCATGAGAGGCAGCTGAGGAGGGGTCATAAACCATCAAAGACCCAGAGGTGTCCCCCAGACTCACTGCTGAGGCCACCAGTGCACTGCAGGGGATGCAAAGTGATGCAACACCCCCAGAGTCTGTTGCAAGAGACTCTGTCAAGCTGCCCCTCCCCAGGGGTGGTACCTGGGCATCCCCACCTGGCCCAAATGTGCATTAAACCATTGAACTCTGTGTTTTGTGGCCCTCACCACTGAGAACACCAGAAGGAAAGGATCAACAGGACACCGTCAGGATCCATGGAGTGGTGCCAATTTCTACTTAACCTGTCTTTGTCACTCTCTTTCTCTCCCCCTCCCCCCTTTTTTTTTTCTATTTATCTCTCGCTCTTCCTCTTCCTTAATGTTATTTAACATTAACTGTTAAATGAAGTCCATGCTACTGATTTTGGCATATGGTCTTGTTTGCACCTTAACTGGGGCAGAGGCATCTCTCTAATAATTTTAATAACTGGGTCATAACAAATAGCCAGCATGGACTTTTCTGAGGAGTATCATTCATGACCAAATGCTCTAAGGCATTTACAGTGGCTCAGAGCTCCGCTGTTGTCTTTCTTAAGTGTCAAAATTCTTCTGATCTTAAAATAGATGGAAATTCCTTTTGTCTTTTTTTTTAAGTACTACAGAGGTAGCAAAACCGTGCATCCTTAAGCACACTCCGGGCAGCCAAAAAACCCTGAAACACTGAGGAAATATATTCTGCATAACAAATTGCTGACGTTCCATGGAGTCACTGCATTTTGAAAGGTTTTTTAATGACTGGTCCTTTTCAGGATCAGATTTACTCCACTGAGAACAAAGAATTTCAGAAACACTTCTTTCTCCCCCTTCACTTGGAAACATTTTTTGTTGTTCTTGCCCCATCTCAGACCTATTGTGCACATTCTGGCTGTTAAGGGTTGTTTGCAGGAGCTGTGCAAGGTTTTCTCTCAGTAGATTTTTGCACTTTCCAGCAATCAGTGCCTGCAGGAATGCTGCAAACTTCCCGCTGCAAACACAACACACATACACAGAGCAAATACTGTGGATAGGATCAACACTACAAATTAGTTGCAGGAAATTTCCATTTTTTCTATGCGACTTTAGCTTTCTCTCCACAATCGAAACAGTGTCCAGCACTGGCAGGCATTTGTTTCCCATCTATCCAAAGCTCCTGGTTTTACTTGAGCAGAGGTACAATCTATTCACTGGAACTCCAGCCACGGATTTATTTAGTACTTCCCTGAAACAGGACCGTGTGCCACATGGAATAACTTTGATGCGGGAGACTTTCTCCATGCCCAAGCAGGAGCCCGTGCAGAGGGTGTCCAGCAGGTACCGGCGCTGATCCCTCGTCAGCTGGCCACCAGAGGTGTGCACAAAGCACGTCTGCCCAGGCAGCTGCTTGCTGGAGTACAGGCACTCCAGAGGCACGTGGATGCGCCTGGCTGGCAGTGGCTTTGTTCTGTCCACGCTGAAGGAGTGACCGGTGGGTGGCCGCAGGATGACG
Source organism: Coloeus monedula (assembly GCF_965178545.1). Classification (NCBI taxonomy): domain Eukaryota; kingdom Metazoa; phylum Chordata; class Aves; order Passeriformes; family Corvidae; genus Coloeus; species Coloeus monedula. The sequence goes on from NW_028120417.1 coordinate 6,662, forward strand.
GTAGGCTGACCGCAACTCACCAAGTTGAATCCTCCAGGCGAACTGCGTGTGCTCCACCTCTTCACCTCTTAATGGTTTCACGTACTCTTGGACCCAGCAGGAGACTTTCTCCATGTCCAACTAGGAGCCCGTGCAGAGGGTGTCCAGCAGGTACCAGTGCTGATCCCTCGGCAGCTGGCCACATGAGGCGTGCACAAAGCACGTCTGCCCCAGCAGCTGCTCGCCGGAGCACAGGCACTCCAGAGCCACATGATGCGCCCGGCTGGCGGCTGCTTTCTGCTGCCCACGCTGAAGGAGTGACCGGGGCGTGGCCACAGGATGACCAGCGGGCGGTAGGCTGACTGCAACTTGCCAGGTTGAATCCTCTGGGCGGACTGTGTGAGCCCATCCTTTCACCTCTGAACGATTTCACACCCTCTTGAACACGATGTTCAATATTCTATTCAGCTTTGTCTTACGGTACTTTATTCTTTTAACAATAAACACTTGTAATGTTAAAACCTCCACTGCTGTGGATTAGCAATGGTGCTGTGTGGTTTAGAGAAACAGCTCAAATTTTCTCCAAATTTTTCTTATCTGTGACTCAGAGGAAGAAAGCATATGTTTTTTTCTCTTGAACACTTTCTCAGGCTTCTAAAAAAATGTTGTAGACAAAAGTTTGGGACAAAGATAGCAGAGGAGATTAACTAAATATATATAAACATAATAAAACCTTCTCTGTCTTTCTAAATACCTTTTGTTTTAAGCTACGAGGAATCTACACAACATGTTAATTATCTTTCATTGGTGGCAGCACTTCACTGGTACAAAGAGGATTATCCAAGTGTTAAACAATGGTTTTCTAAGGCTATTGAAGATGCCCTTGCACTGCCTCTCTGGTCTCCTGCTGCACTGCAGGGAAGTGTTTATACCTGTCCATTCTATGTGATCCTCAGGCCGTCACAGCTGACTGGTGAAGAGAGAGTAAATCACTGGATTAGGCAGCCTCACAACTGCCTTTCAGCTGAGGGGTTATTCCCATTCTCCAGTGGCGCTAAACCACTCATATGTCTTTGCCAAAACAAACCCAGCTTTAGCCTGAATGCACAACAACTCAAGTTTATTATTTAATGTGTAGTGTTCCAATCCAGTTTTCCAGTTACAATGTACAGGTGGATTTTTTCATTCTCTGGCTCCTTTGCTCCAAGTTTCCAGTGCAGAGCAGGGGATTCAGGGCTTGCACTATGGAAACAGCAGGTTATCCGTCTGAGGAAACACACACACACGGACCAAAAGCATTCACAAGTTCAAGACAGTCTGCGGCAGAAACTTTTTCCTTGTCTTTCAGTCCTTCCAAAGCACATAGGAACACCATTGACCTATGACTCTACTAAATGCAGTCACATAAAGCAGTAGCAGCCTTGTGAGCAAACTTAGCAATAAATACTTATCGTTGTTTTCCTTCTCTGTTCCTTCCCCATATACACAAAGTGGGGAAAAATCCCAGTGCCTTTCCGCCCCATGTTGAAATCCTCCTGCCAGAGACGTTCAGCTGTTTTCTGGCTCAGAAAGTCCTTCCTGGCTTTCAAACCTGACCCAACAACCTGGGATCTGTGTTGTGAATATTGTGGCAGTGATGCTCTCCTTTGAAGAGATTGTGCTTGGTTTTATAACTCTGTTTTCCCTCTATCATCTGTTGCCAAGGTTTTTCCATACTGCCTCTGGTGAAATTTCATCAGCAGCATTTGGATGCCCCACTGACAGAGCAGTCCCTGCTCATCCTGTGCTGTGGGTTGGAAGAGCTGGAGGAAGAGGATTTGAACAGAGCAGTACTGAGAATACTGCCAGCATTTCTCAGGCTGCTGTCAAGAGCTTAACAGGGTGGTAACGGAGAAACAAATAAAAAATTTTTTAAAAAAAGTGTTCTACACATTGATGAACAGGTGTGTGGCACAAACAGGGTGCCAGAGACGTAGAGACAATTGTTCAGGTTGGAAAAGACCTCTAAGACCAAGTCCAGCCATTAACCCAGCACCACTATCTCACAGTCACCACTAAGTCATGTCCTCAAATGGCATAGCTGCACATTTTTTTAACACTTTCCAGAACTACTGGCTTTACTATTTCCGTGAAAATGCTTTACAACCCTGTGAAAAAAAGAAGTTTCCTAATATCCAACCTAAATCTCTGTTAAAAACGGGCTCAAGATTGAGCTTTAAAACACATTTATTAACAAGAACTAAACTGAAAGACAATCAGAGACCACTTGAGGCTATTTGCCTCACACAAGACAAAGGGCACAGTGCTGAGAGCCTGACCCGCGACACCTCAGATCAGAGGCTCCCCTCCCAGCCTCCGGTGACACATTTTATACCCCCAGTCCCCGCCTCCCGGCCACCCCTTTCCCCACCCAACCGGAGTGTCGAGATTGGCTCACTGATGTCTGGTGTCCTTTCACTGGCTCGTTGTCATCTGGCTGTTGTCTGGGGTCTTCTGAATGGTTCAGGGAACATCCAGTAATAGTCCTTCATTTCCTCCCTTACACAGATACGGTGTGAAGCCCTCCCTTTTGTGATTACTTCATAGAGGTTCTGGAACATTCCCCTGTTCTCCATTTTGTACCCCAATCCCTATAATGATTTCAGTAACAACAAACACAATGAACACTTTAACTAATACTTTCAATCTTGATAAGTTATAACAACCAAACCTGATCAATGCACAACTGCTCAACTGCAGAAACACTCAACGAGCTAATTAACAACTTTCTTTACCCACTAATTACCAACTTTAGTTCAGCAACTAATCAACAACTTTGCGGAAGCCAACTTTTCCTAACTCTGATCATAACACTTTGAACATCCTGTAGACTGGAAAAATGCAATTTGGTATCAGAAGTGGTAAAGAGTATTCTCGCTCTGTAGCTTTGGGAATATTTAGGAAGATACTCCTGTGAGCAAGAAGGGAGAGCTGTGTCCTTTCAAGAGACTGTGAAATTTAAATGTAATGCTTTTACTTGTAATGCTTTTACTGCACTGAGGTGTGGAATCCTAAATTGTCTGCTTGGTGTAGGCAGCATCTACAGCTGTGTGCTTCCAGTCTGGGTGTTGACAAAATGGCCTCAAGCAATCAGGCAGGATGTTGTCTCTTTCCTCGCAAAACTCTGTGTCTCCAGTGGCCAGATCTTAATCTGTTGATTTTTACACTACTGTAGCAACTCTGGAAGGAAATTGCTGCTGTATTTGAACTGGCCAAACAACACACTGGTAGCACCAGAAAGGTGGTGCTCTGAACTGCAGAGACTTCCCAGAACATGAAACAAATGTCTCACCACATTGTCCAAGAAAGAAAACAATTTTTTTGCCCTGCTAATAAATAACAGGGGTTGTTCTAAACAAGATGGAACTTTCTTTGTTCACTAAGTTCCGCTTAGTTCTTTGTTCAACCAAGTGGAACTTTAGTCCAGTCCAGAGCAAACATTCTGACACCTGTAAGAATATTAGAGGACACAAAAGGTGAGAAAATGGATATTTGAAATGAAAAAAATTGTAAATGTCAGGAGTGATATTTGCCTACGCTAGACAACACCACTATTGAAAAATCTTCTAGTGGATTTGATCTTTGTCTGCATCTATGCATTTTACCTCTGTGACATGTAGCTACAGTGCACAAGGGGTTTAATTCTTTCCTTAATACTGTTGTGATTGCAGTAGAGAAGATCTCTTTAATTAAACGGGAAGCAACTTGCTAATTTTTCTTTCTTAAGATACACTTAACTCACTGAAACTCACTGAAACTTCCACTGCTTTTAAAGGCTACCCAAGAGCTCTAAATGAAAAGTGGGAAATAAATGGTCGTACTGAGTCATTTGTGTGCCCCGCAGTTCCATGAGCCTTTCCTCCCTCTGACTATGATAGAAATGAGCCATTTACTGGACCTTGTGACAATTCAAACACGTATACAAGCAGCTACAACAAGAAAAGGCATTTTTGCAGCTCCGTATAAATCTGTTGGTTGCTCGTCTGGCAAGGTTTGATTTCAGCTCCAGCTTGTTTAATTACTTGGCTCAGATCCTCTGGAGTGCAAAATGGCAGGAACCAGACTGAAAGCTCTCAGGGTTCACTGAAGTTCCTCCACACAGGTTCTGGGGGAGACTCTACAGTGTAGAAGCTGAATAAAACAGAAATTCCATTAATAAACTTCTACTACTGAGTTAAACAATCATGTCTAACAACATCTGGCTTATTCTTATAATCAATAATTCCCCAAATTAAAGATTTTGTGTTTCAGTATTTAACCATGTGAAGTTTAAAAGAAAATGGAAAGCAAAAGCTGACAGGAACATCTGTGTTTCAAGTAGTCTTGGGAGATGGGATCAAAGTAAAGAGTTTTAGCTTTTGCATGCCAGTACTATCTGCATCCTCTACAAACCCATGGTAATGACACGTTCTGTTTCCAGATCCATTTTCCTCACATCTTTGAATGTGTATTCCACAATCATTAAAAACGAGGGAGGGATGCGAAAATGAATTCTGACATGCCAAAGAGATCTGTGCTACAGAGAGGAAAGAAAGCTCTGTAGTAGAATATCCCTTCCTCTTGCCAAGGAAGCTGCCATTGCTAATCAATCAAAAAGTCTGTTGTCAAATGAATTTTCAGTGTCAATGCAGGTAATGTATCAATGTCAGCCTTAAATGAGCATTTTTTTTTACACAAGAGAGGAAGAGAGCACCACAGTCTCTCTACCTGGAGATCTTTTCCTATAGAAGTGCCAAAGCTGTTCTTGAGTTATGTATATTAATTGCCTGCACAAGTATGGGTAGGGGTGGGTAAGATATTTCATTGACTGAAACAGCAACAAATGTAATTATGTCGCAGTTATTGATTTGTTTTTCCCAGTCATTATTTTTATCATCTCCCTTTACTATTTTTTTCTGTAAAAAGCCATATTTCAAAGTATAAGAATTTCATTAACGTTTTCCAGTAGATAGATATTTCCAAGTAACTGTTTGTTGTACACATTGACTCAAGCTATTGATCAAAGTACTTCTTTTTGTTATTATTTTATGCATGCAATTTAAACCAAAGTGTTAAAAAATGCTACACATAAGTTGAGAAGCTGCAAATGTTTGAATCTAACCCTTCAATATTTGGGCTCCTAAAGTCAGTGCAGGTTCATGCAGGCTCATTGTTGAGGTTAGAATGAAGGATGCGGGCATGAGGCAGTGACACAGAGTCTTTGGAGAAGAACTTTTACTGTAGTGAATTAGTAGAGAGCAACAGGAGCAGGGCCCTGATCATGATGGATCTTCAGCTACAAGTTCTGTTTTTCCTCATTTGTAAGAACAGCGCCCTTACACTTGTCCAAGTGGAATGAGATAATATTTGTTCACCTTTCCAGTAATTTAATAATTAATGTTTATGCCATTCCTTCGTCGCTGTTCACATTCATGTTGAAAGGTCATCTATGCCGTGCAAATTTCATGTTAAATTAAGCTGCCCTTGTTTTTACTAGAGGGGGAAGAAAGCTAACTACAGGTTGGCTGGCAGTTGCGTTCTGCACCTGAACCCCTGCTGGCCTGGCAGTAATTTCCTGAGATGTGATTTTCATCATTAACACCTCCAGCCACATTTTTGGGTCCCAGATGGGAGAGGAGTTGAAGTTTCCTGCATTACTGGACGCCCTTAAGGTGGAGACAATGCTAAAGTGTTCTTCAAGCAGAAGCTGGAGACGAGGTCAGAAATACGAAACTGAAGAAGCTGTTGCTTAAGCCTCTTCTAAAAGAGACAGGAAATTTATGTGCTTATCAGATTAACAGCTTTTGCATCACTGCAGTTTCAGCGATGTTGTTTCTGTTTGACTTTCAAGTGAACCTGAGATTCCTCAGCCACCAAAGGGAGCTGTTCTGGGGGAGATAAGTGTGGCTCTGCCCCATGGGTCTGCACATCTGGTGTCTCACTGCCCCTGGAGATCTGCTAAATCACATACTGATGTCAGCTCCTTCTTACCTCTAAGGAGTGAGATGGACTGTAGATACAAAAATGCTGCTAGTGAGGATTTTCTTGCTATTTTCTAAGTCTGTGAGAGACATTTCTCTCTCACAGAAGAGGTAGCAGAGTAGGTAAACAACCAAGCCACCTGCAACCTTGAAGAGTCTTGTTTATGGTATAGTAGAAAAATCTTTTGACAATGGATGTTTTAGGATTTTAGCCAATCACCCCAAGGGGTGGCTGATCCTTTGTCCAATTAGACTATGAAGAAGAAAGTCTATAAAGGAGTTTGTAAAATAATTAATCAATCTTGCTGCACAATTCCTGCCTGCTGGATCTTCTCTCCTCCTCCTCCCTATGGCTGCGGGACACGGTGATATACCCTAGGGCCCAGGCCTGCGGTAATATTTGGTGCTGCCCGACGTGATCTGCACTCTCTGACGTGTCCTGCTGCTGCGAGCCAAGCCGAATTTCGCCAGAGGTACGCTGTTCCCCTTCCCCCCACCGTGAGGTCCGACGGGACTGAGAAATGGCGAACAGCGGCTCACAAACCGATGCTGTGGTAATTGTCTGGAAAGGTGTGTTTAGTATATTGCACACATCCATTCCTGAAAACTCAGTTTGGGAATTATTAGATTGGGCTACCTTAAAAGGGATTTCCATGGACAGAGATACTGCCCTGGACTTTGCCTTATGGCCGGAACTTGGCTATGCTGTCCGTCATGAACTCCCATCTGGGGACCCACCAGTGTCAGAATTATACCAGACCTGGCGTTTGTTATTTTTTCTGCTGACAGACCTTGACTGTAGCAGCAGAGCTGGCTCGCCTATTTCGGTGATGAGTGACGGAGGAATGTCCACAGGGGACCCCGCTGACTGGGCTTCCGGGGCAAATGATGGTGGATCCGGAAAAACCCCCCCGGCTCCACAGGCAGAGCCTGCACTGCCTCACCCCTGCACAGTCGCAGGACTCTGCGGCCCCCAGGGACTGCGCGCTGGCAGAGGTGGGGGTGTGGGGGCAGCGGGAGGGTGCACAGCCTGCCTTGCCACTCAGCTCAGCGGCGGCCGCAAATTAGTGGCTAGCAAATTGGACCCCCAGAGTGGCTCCTAGCCCGTTTGCGTATGCACCAGCAGGGCCAAAATCGCCTGGATTTAACTTCTTACCTGGCGTAGCGCCGGGCGTGCCTGCACCGAGACTGCCTGGGTGTGGTCCGCTGCCCTCCTTGGCGCTGGACTGTCCTGCACCGCTGCAGAACCGAGCCATCGACCTTTTAATACAGCATCTGCCTTTGCTGACAGAGTTACCGATCATACCCCGGAAGCTGGAGGTCCTGCTCAGCCTGCAAGAGCAGCTGCTGCAGATAACAGAGCCACCCTGCCGTGCAGGGTGCACAGGGCCCGCGCCGCCAGCACCACCCGCACAGCCCGCAGGAGCCGCAGCTCGAAACCAGGAAGCGGCATGGCCGGCAGCGAGCCTGGAAGTGGCGCTGCCGCGGGAAAACCCGAACGTGGCGAGGGAGTGAGTGACGAGCGCGGCGCCAGGCATGGCTGCAGCACAAGAGCAGTGATGATGCCGATCGCTGCCGCGGAGCAAGAGATGAGTGCGGCGCCGGGTGTGGCTGCAGCCCCAGAGTCGGCGGCAGCAGCTCCAGTCCCGGTTCGGTCGGGACTGGCCAAGACAGCCTCCCATAAAGAAGCTGCTGTTCAAGCTGCAGCGCAGAAAACTGCAGTCTGTGCTGTCCTGGCTCTAGCGAACTTAGCCAAAGTGCCCCTCTCCATCCACCTCTGTTCGCTCCCAGCGTCTCAGAGTTGCCTTTGCCTGATCATTCATCGTCAGGCAGTGAGGCAGATGAGGTTCTGGCCCCAGGTCGTCAGGCAGCTGTAGCCGTGCGGTGAAGGAAAAGGCTGCGCCGGTCTTGGCCCTGGACCTTTCAGGACTGCACGGTAACAGTGCGTCCAACCCACTACAACCGCTTCTTAGAGTCAGTTAAAATGCAAGCATTGGAGGAGTGTGACTGGAGGTTATTGGAAACACTTGGAATGCCAAATAGATTTGAGGATTCTGGGCATAATCGAGAAGCTGTTACACTACAGGCTGTGCCAGAAGTTCAGGATGGTACTGACTCCCCAGAACGGGAGATCCAAGCTTTCCCAGTGTATAAGGCTCTCCCAGATTCTGGCGAGTGTGATAAGCATGAGGTAATTGCTTGGAAAGTTGCCCAGGACCTCCAATCCAAGGTGGCACAATATGGGCTAGGTTCTGCTGAGGTTATGCAGATAATAAGGGTGATAAATACAGATTTACTTGCTCCATTTGATATCAGACACTTAGGTCAAATTCTATTTCAACCTGTACAATTTACAGATTTTGAGAAAACCTGGAGAAAGCTGGCCGACAGGGCTGCATTAGCGAATATGCAGGTCCCTGCTGCTGATCCTAGATGGACAGTGGGAATGGATGCTGTGATGGGGACTGGTCCCTTCTCTGATCCCAGTCTACAGGGTACCTTGTCCTCTAGCGTTCTGCAGCAAGCTCAGCAGGTCGGCATGGCTGCCCTGTTGAAAACCATAGAGTTGTCTGCGCCTAGAAAGCGATATACTGAAATAGTTCAAGGGAAATCAGAATAATTCCTCTCCTTTGCAGAGAAAGTTGCTGCTTCTTTCGAGAAGCAGGTTGAGGATGACGGGTTAAGGCAGTTGTGGTTAAGGCAGTTAGTGAGAGATAACACAAATGAGGAGTGCAGAAAAATCATAGATGCTTTGCCAGGGGATCCTGAGGTAACAGACATGGTTGAAGCCTGAGCTAAGGTGGGATCTGGAAACCAGAAAAGGTCTGCTTTGGCTGCGTTCCTGCAGGCTGGTCACACATCTTCTGGTTGTGAACCAAAGCAACCAAAACAGGCAAAAAAATGGAAGCGGCCTAAGCCAAACCAAAAAGAGAACACACCGATCCCCCAGTGCAAGAGGTGTGGCAGGCCAGGGCATTGCTCAGACTATTGTAGATCCCTGACTCATGCCGATGGTCGGCCTTTGTTGGGAAACTTCGGCCAGGGTGCAAGGAGGGGGAATTGCTCTGCGATGCAGTTGCTCCCCCAGAGAGTGGCACAGGTACAAGCACAGGCCTACCCAGCCACCCTAGAGACAGCACCCAGGGATCAGACGGCACCCAGGGATCAGATGGTTTTGACGTCCACACCGCAGCCGCAGTCGTCTTAGACTCTAGCTGTATTTATAAGGTTCCCTTGGATGCATATGGACCTTTAGCCCAGGGATCCAGTGCGATGCTGGTGGGAAAACCTGACGTTGCCCACCAAGGAATCTTAGTGCACTCAGGAGTTATTGACGCTGACTTTAAAGGTCAGATTTGCGCTATGGTCTCCACGCAAAAACCCCCTGTAACTATTCCTGAAAAGACCTGCCTTGCTAAATTAGTGCCTTTTAAGTCTTGTGTCCCCAGGATAGAACAGCAAACTCATGACAATAACGGCAGTGGATTTACTACAGCACTTCTGCAGGCCTTCAGGACTGCAGACATCTCTGACCAAAGGCCACAGATGACATGTACCCTGACCCTGCCGAACGCCCGTCCACCCCGGACTCAGCTTCGAGGTTTGATTGATGCGGGTGCTGATGTAACTGTCATCTCCTTCTCTGCATGGCCTCCCTCATGGCCTTTAGCCCCGGTGGGATCGGCCATCGCAGGATTAGGAGGAACCACACAGAGCTATTTAAGTGAACGGCCTGTGATGGTGAGGGACTCACAGGGGCACACAGCTACAATTAGGCCTTATGTTGCTACCACTTCCCTTAACCTTTGGGGACGGGACGTGTTGGCAGCTTGGGGGGTACGGATTGGGACAAATTTTTAGCAGGGGTCACTGTGTGCAAGGGTGCACAGTATCCTACACTGCCTTTGAGGTGGTTCATTAACAAACCAATCCGAGTCAGACTCTGCTCAGTTAGTTGAATTAAGGGCTGTTATCATGGCTTTTCAACAATTCTCACAGGAACCTTTGAATTTGATTACTGAAGCCGACTAGAAAAAGCTTTGTATACAATTAATCACCTTACAGTACCACAAAATTCAAATAATCCTGTTACTCTGAATCATTTTCTCTCATTGCAGTCTGCAGACGAGACACAACTGCCCTGGGCAAAAGTCTGGGTGCGGAATTTACTCACTAACCAGTGGGAAGGCCCGCATGAGCTTATCGTTTGGGGTCGTGGGTATGCTTGCGTTTCCACAGATACTGGGGTACGGTGGCTACCTTCAAAATGCGTTCGCCCTGACCTACGGCACCAGAGGCAGAACAGGCAACCTCCAAATGATGGCCAGAACGCCAACCATCCAAATGGCGACCAGAATGTAGATCATCAGCCTAATGACTCTTCTGATGATGACCAGGATGTCAACCATCAGGCGGATGGTCCTTCTACAGGCAGAGACTGGGATGGTCCTTCCACCAGCAGAGACTGAACTTTAAATTTCTTGTTACGGAGTCAGATAGTTAAAGCCTGAAGGACATACTTAGAATTAATAACTGATGTAAATTTCTATTTAGGATTAATAGTAGAGTTGTTCCCTTATCAAACAAAAAGGGGGAATTGTAGATACAGAAATGCTGCTAGCAAGGATTTTCTTGCTATTTTCTAAGTCTGTGAGAGACTTTTCTCTCTCACAGAAGAGGTAGCGGGGTATGTAAGCAACGAAGCCACCTGCAACCTTGAAGAGTCTTGTTTATGGTATAGTAGAAAAATCTTTTGACAATGGATGTTTTAGGATTTTAGCCAATTACCCCAAGGGGTGGCTGATCCTTTGTCCAATTAGACTATGAAGAAGAAAGTCTATAAAGGAGTTTGTAAAATAATTAAATCAGTCAATCTTGCTGCACAATTCCTGTCTGCTGGATCTTCTCCTCCTCCTCCTCCCTATGGCTGTGGGACACGGTGATATACCATAGGAACCAGGCCTGCGGTAATATTCTTGTACAAGGATTCAGGCGTGATGAAGCCACTCGTTTTTCAGGGGCCATTGATTTATCTGGATTGGCCTGTTTGAAAGCCAAGTCAACTTAAGAAGTGGCTTTTCATCAATGGCCCCTGTCAAAAATGTGTTGAAATGATCAAACCTCATTGCGTCATCAGGTCTCGCCCCAGGAGTGCCCAGGATCGGGAGTAAATACGGTTGCAAGGTGGCAATCTTGCATTTTGGTCTGATGATTTTCAGTTCCTTTGTGGACTGCCAGGGAATTTGCTGTCCTCCGATGCCTGCTACGATCGTAGTTGAAGGTGCCAGAGACCACTGGGGGGCCACTCCTTTCAGGATACGATGGAAACATTTGTGCCTGTGTTGACTAAACCTGTAAAAGACTTAGATTCTATTTGAGAAGTGAGTAATGGTTGTTGTACCCCTATGACTTTCAACTGGAATATTTGTTGGGTGCCTGTGCTCCCAAATCCTCCTGCATTTTGCTGTTGCTGTAAGATCAGTGCTGAACAGGGGGTTGTGCCAGTCAGCTTCCCTGTGTCACAGTACAGGGAGGATTAGGTGTCCAAGCCATGATTTTGATTTCCCCTTTATAGTTGTCATCAATGATTCCTGGTAATATGAACAGTCCTGTGCAGGTGGTAGAGGAGTGTCCTGGGAGTAAAGCATGTGTTTGAAATGGCAGTGGCCTGCACAGAGGTGGGCAGCAGGTGAACCAAGGTATCATTCAGCATTATGATAGTGCTGAGGGCCACATTCAGACTGGCACTCCCAGAGATGCCCATTGTAAGGCTTTTGTGCTTGTATTGGTACCTGACTGAGTGTGGTCCCATTAGGCTGGGGGGCACCGGACCCCGTGCCCGCTTTTGAGTTTCTGTTTCCTTGCTGTGGAAGAAGGTTGCTATCCTTGTCATATTTACACCAGCATTGATTGCTCCAATGAAATCCCTTTTGGCAGCAAGGACAAGATTTACTGGGCTTTTTATTGCCTTTTTATCCCTTTGGACATTGCTTCCTGATATGTCCTAGCTCCCTGCATTCAAAGCACTTGATAGCTGCTCTGGTCACTTGCAGTTGCTGAGCTGTCGTAGTAGCAATCAGTTCTGTTTTAAATTGTTCTGAGTCAATATTAGCACATGCCTTGATATAATCAGAAAGTTCAACATCAGCACTGTTACAAGCTGAGTCCAGGGCTTTTTTACAGTCACTGTTAACATTTTCATAAGCAAGATATTTTAAGACAGTATCAGCTGCTTCCTGCATATCCATTTGCCACCTAACAGCAGATCGTAATCAATCAGTAAAGGTAATATATGGTTCCTGAGGCCCCTGCCTCACAGCAGAAAAAACAGACTCTAATTTTTTTGTATCAAATACTTTTCGTAGTGCACGCATGGCAATAACAATGCACTGTTCCCACACTTGGAGGGGGAGTTGTAATTGTGCCCAAACAGTAGCAAACATGTCTGCGCCAGAGAGCTGTGATGCAGTGATATTAATGGGGAGTTGGTGATTACCATTATTCAGTGCCTGAGTTTGAGCCAAATCTACAAATTCTGTCCACCAGACAGAGTACTGTCCTCCTGTCAAACCTGTCTTAAAAAGAGATTTCCAATCTGCCGGTAACATAGTATGTGCTTCTGCAATTGCGTGCAATAAATTCATAGTAAAGGAGGAATGTAAACCATTTTCTTTCACCGATCTCCTGAGTTCCTTTACCATCTCATATGACAATTGTTCGTGATGTGGGTTTTGATTATATTATACAACAGGCATTTCTTGAAAAAATCCAGTATTATTCTCCAACGCTAGTCTCTGGCATTTCTGTACAAACCTTTCTGGCTCTGGTCCTACAGGTGGTATTGTTTCCTCATCAAAGTCACTAGAGGACTAGGATGAGGTATAAGACAGTGGTAGGATATGTGAAATATTTGCTGCAGCTTTTTTACATGCTGTTTGTAGTATTTCTTCTGCGCTAGGAGCAGCTGCTGCCATAGCACATACTGGGGCTAAAGGAGCATGTAGATCTGGTTCTTGTCCAGAGTCAACAGATCCTCTTTCTCTGGATTATTCTCCTCATCTGATGTTTCATTAACATAAACAATACAATCTGATGGTAGTGCAGGCGGAGCATTCGCAAGGACGCAGTCTGCGTTCTTAAGCTGTTGCAAAGCCGAATATATCACATGCCAAGTAATAATATCATCAGGGTGGACATAGTGATGAGTAATTTGGCGGCTTAGTAAACATTCACCGACCTCTGGCCAGCGAGTAAAGTCATAGGAACCATTTGATGGGTACCAGGGACAAAACTGTTTGACCCATACAAGGAGCCACATGAGTCTTTGGAGTTGGAGTTTATAACCCTGTTCCCTGGTGATGCACCGCAGTCTTCATGCAGTTTTTGAGATTTTGCTGCACTCTGCCTCACTACAAAAAATGCTTCCTGACCGCTCTCAAAGGCTAACCTGTTCTATTAGCCAGCAATGAAAGGAGCTCCTTGGTGATCAGCTGAACCACACCCACGCTTGGTTCGGCTAGGGTATGCTGCCAGACTGGATCACGTCAGTAATAATGAAGTCCCTGTTCAGGCACCAATTGTGGCACATGCGAGATGCAAAAGCTGAGAGCAAAATGAATGTGTTTATTGCAGAGTCAAGACAGTGCTTATACTCTTAGTGTGAGAATCTCTTTTTAGTTCTTTGCCGGCAACCTGCTTGCAAGCCTGTAATAAATCCGCCAGCCTGAGGGTTTGTTATTTTTCTCAAGATTTGCAGGCTTCAAAGGAACAGGATGCCTTTCCTGTTTACAGATCATGTGTAATCTGCTTTCTTTCATGCTTCTAGGGTTTTTTTGCAGCACCAGGCTTCCTGTACCTTCAACAGCTATTTTTTTGGATGTTTTTGGTTTTAGTTGGGGTTTGGTTGCTTGGTTGAAATTCTTTGGTTTTGGGGAGTGTTGGTGGGTGCTCGAGTGTTTGCTTCTTGAGGTTTTTTTATTACTATTTTAATTTTTTTTTCTTTCTATTTTTCCACCCAAAAGTCTTTTCCTTTCTTTCTGTTATAAACCATTAACACTTTTGCACTAGACTTCCCTTGCAACCATAACCATTTCAGTTCTGTGCATTTCCTTGGTTTTTTAAAATTTACTTTCTCTGAAGTTGTAGAAAGTCATCAGGCTGGTTATTTTTCTTGCTACCCTCTGTTGTTGCAATTTTTAAAGGATCAGGGGCATGGATCATTGATAGAATTATGGGATCTATAGAAAAACTGTACAAGCAATAGGCCTAGAAGCAAAAGGCCTGTGTGTGAGAAACTGCCTGCATGAGAAAGCACTGGTGTGAGAAACAAGCCTGGGAATAAAGAGGGAGTTTGAAACGATGCAGCTGTCCTGATAAGGTGTGCTAACCAGGGAACAGGAGGAGTGAACACCAAATTCTTTTAATCATAACATGACTATGGAAGCTTGCCAATGTAGGTCCAGTTATGTAGAAATAGAAATGTGCTGTGATAAGCATTAAGCCACTTAGGAGTTAACAAGCTGGTATATAAGCACTATATAAGTGCTTTTGGATTGCTAATAAATCAGAGTTTGCGCTTATCGACCACATTGGTTTTGGACTGCGTTCCTTCCCCCCCTGGGGTCCCCGGGCTCTCGTCCTTTTACAATTCCAACTCTCTGTCTTGCAGTGTTTTCTTGGAAATAGTCTAGAACAGAGTTCAGTACGTAAGAACCTCAAAGAATTTTAACTTTTGCTTAGTACTGTTAATTAGTAATGGACAGTTTATTTGCTGTGAAACGTGTGAATATTCTTACAGTGATAGAGAGTAAAGTAGATCTTATAGTCCACAAAAGAGAATTTCCCAGCTATTGAGATGATCACAGACATGAAAGAATGGAGATATCAGCACAGGCAAAACCAGAAAAGTGTATTGATAACGTTTTCTAAGCTGGAAGTGTCTGTAATGCTGAATACACCAAGCAGCGATGCCTTCCAGATATTTTTTTATTGGAGTATTTGCATTTCTTACCTGATTTTGATCAGCTGGGCATCACTTTCCAGGATTACTGCATAGCCAAGAAATGCAGGTATCCCAGTGCAAATGCTCTCCTTGTCATGTGGCTTTGCTTACACAAGTAATAGTTGTAACAAAATAGTATAAATCATACAGCTTAAAATAAAAATATTAAACTTATATTATAGATCACATTATGTAACTTAGGGCAAGGTGTTCAAGAACACAGTGGTTCAACTCCACGCTTGCTATTTGATAAAGAAAGTGCCTTTTCTATGCAAAAATTGTTTGATACTCAGCATTCTAGGTATGTGAACTTTTAACTTGTCAGACTATTGTAACATATTTGACTATTACAGCAATTTAATTTAAATGTTGCCTGTAACAATATGCCTGACTAATATTGAACAATATTAAGTGTTGATTTCAATTGATGGTAAAATATGTCTAAAAGTAAATGAGTCCCTTCTGTGGCTAGTGTGGCACGTGTTCCCTAATAACAATGATAGGGAGACTGTAGAATCTGTTTACTTGATTAAAAAAAACACACCCTAGGAATTAAAATGATGAGGGGTAAAAAGATCTCTGTAAATATTTGTAGCATTAGCATTTCAAATAAAGTGCTATTGTTTTCCAACACTTCCTAGGGCAGGATACTCGTGCTAATGTCCTTTGTCTAACAAAGATTAATATATATAATCAGGTGCCATGTGTTTCAAATAAGCACTTAAGAAGCAAACAGTTGTAAGTACTTCACATATGTTCCTTTGTGAGAGGTATTTAACAGTAGATGTAGATTCCCTCTTGATTTGTTTTTTTTATTCTTTATTTTATTCCAGCACGTGGGAGAGGGCCTAGACATCAACATTTTTGCTTCAGGCCAGAAAGTCGGCTTGACCAGAGTCATAGCCAAGATTTCCCAGCACTAGCAGCTGAAACTGACACATCCTTCAATGCAATACCAAGCGGAACTTACACTGTGTCTGTATCCAACATACCCTCCAGTGTGACACCCAGCAGAATAGGTACTGGGTCATCAGTGGACGTATCCTCTGGTCTGATACCCTACAGAAGCTATAGTATGTCTGCAACCAACGTACCCTCCAGAGTGTCACTCGGCAGAACAGGTCCTGGGTCATCAATGGACACGTCCTCTGGTCTGATACCCAACACACCCTCCAGTGTGACACACAGCAGGACTGATGTGGGGTCATCAATGGACATATCCTCCGGTGTGCTGCCCACAGAATTCGCAGTCTGTCTCCAGCCAACGTAGCCTCCAATGTGATACCAACCAGATCTGATATTGGGTCATTGAGGGAGGAATCCTCCCGTATAATACGGAACACAACTTTTACCATGCCCTCCACTCTGATAGGGAAAGGAACTGGTACTGGGTCTTCTGTCAACACATCTTTCATTTCCAGACCATGCAGAACCAGTTCTTTGCCTTCAGTCAGGTCTTTCAGCCCAGGTATCTTATCCAGCACCAGAAGAAATCAGGAAATTTAATTATCAGGGTCTTGGTTATGTCAGTTTTCTCAAGTGATACCCTAGCTTCCCTTTAGAAGGAGAAAACTCTAACAATGTGAAAAAGACCTAATTAAAGTACAGTTTTACCTGCCTTTGCATTGTAGTTCAGTGTATGTATATTTTTGCCTGTAATTTTATATTTTTATGAAAATGTGCATTCATATCTCTACATTCCTGTGTTTCTCATTATTCGTATACCAAACCATGTATTTTTAAACTCTTATTTATTGCAGTTGTTAATTTTTATATAGTATATTTTAAAATATTATAAACCAACACCTTTTGGGTAGTTTTCCTCATTCTTAAAAAAAAATCCACAAGCCATTTTAGTCTCTGTCTCTCAAAGTTGTTTCATACCTATTTTAAACCAGGACTACAATACTTTAATAGGATTGAGAGGGGTCCGTGAAATGTACACCAGTGATTCTAATGATTCCAGGGCAGTGACACTGTGGAATGTCACAGCCCTGCCATGAGCCTCCTTTTTTGTTTTCCTCATCATCTCAACTGCAGACACACATTTAGTTGCAAACTTAAGCCAGATGAGCAAAATAAAAATGGTGTGATGGGCCTTTGGGAGCAGCTTTGCTGATCTTTCTGCTTTTTCCATTGAGCAAGACTCTTGTCCAGGCAAAGAGATTGCACTTAGTGATACAAAACCATTTGGAAGGAACTGTACTGATCTCTAGTAACAGCTGGAGGCCTGCATCTCCACAGGATGTTTTGGTTGTCCCACTCTTTATTGGGTTCTGGCTGCAAATAACATTGCCCTTGCTTTCTTATCTAGAAGTACCATGGCCGGGCGAAAACTGCCCAGTGGGCCACATTCCAAAGGCAGTTTGGTCTGGAGTTTGTGAATGAAGGAGACCCTTATCCAGTTCCAAACCACATAAAAAAATATCATGAAGAGAACTTTCCATCCTTAACAAACAACTGACAATTCAGAAGTGAATGTAGAGCTTATACGCAGAGTGAAAAGAAAGGGAATCTTTCCAATGGAGTTGTGCTTTTATGGAGTTTTTATTCTGACTCTCACTCACAGCTGGCACTGGAGAAAGTTGTGTCCCTGGAAGTGCCAGTGTCTCCTGTCTGCCATCAATTGTTTTGCTGCAAAAATCAGAGGCATCAGGCTAGAGAGAGGCTCAGCTGATGTTATGAATGGGAGCTGCCCCAAGGAGAAAAAAAGAAATGAACTTTTACTTCCCGAATCAATCTCCTCACAGGCCCAAGCAGGATTCCCGTGGTTCCCAGAAATATGCAGAAATAGGGCTGAGAAGACCATCTGGACCTATGTGTTCATGCCCAGGACCTTGCCATCAGAGGCGAACGTGGCCCATAATCCCACTAATCCCACTAATCCATTCATCAAGATGTCTTCAGTTTGCTGGGATTTTTACTCTGCTAGTTCTATGGGAATGCTGCTTGCTGTGCAAGAGCTTTGCTCTTTTCAGGAAACTCAGAATACTTGTTTATGTTCCTCTTTTCTACAGACACAGGCTATTGTAGTTGTTGAAAAGGATGAGGAGCACAAACCATTCCTCAGGAAACTCCAACATGTCTAAGAAATGTTGATCCCCAATAAAGGATTTAGGCCCTTGTTCTGCCAATTGACAGGGGCATTTTAAAGGGCACAGACACCAATGGAGAGAATGGTCTTCTTTTACTGGGTATATTAAGGCAACACAAAAGTGAAATGATACATTCAATAAAACTACGCTCTTGGCTTTAGCAGCAAGCAAAAACAAGCAAGGTAATCTCACGACTATACAAGAGAAGAGATAGTGATTGAGAAAGATCCATCACCAATGGCCTAAATACTTTACCATCATCCAGAGTCCACAGACTCTGGGGAGCCCCATTTCACAGAGAGGACCTGGAGAACCCTTCCCAGCAATTGGGAAAATCCTACGTGGTGCATTCATCCGTAGGTGAAGTCTCCAAATTAGCCCTGAAAGTGGGTCCAGCTTTATAGGCCCAAATCACAAAGTCACACTGACTTTATGGTGTTTTTAGTGCAGAAACATCTGGATCTGATGGCACACTTCCTGACCAGCAGGGACCAGGGTCTGGGCAGAGCCCAGGCCTTTTCTGGGAGGGTTTTCCCCTAAAATACTCTGCAAACAAGCCTCTATTCATGTCAGTTGGGAAAGTTTCTTAAAATAATACATTTCTTGCAGATAGTTACACAAGATTATGTGAAAGTTTTTAAAGCAGCTGGTTTGGTGTTAAAAGAGCTAGCATAAGTGTCTTGGTCATCTAGTTTTAGCTAAGTAATGCTGATGGTGTTAGTCACATAATGGCCAGGGTTCATCTTGTAGGTCACCTCTGGCTGAGGCCTGCTGCTCAGGCCTAAGCACATCAGCCCTCTAACTGGGTTCACTTCCACAAACAAAAGTTGTATTTGTTTAAATTCAAATTGTAATAAACTGTATTTAATGATACTAAATTTTGTTCTATTAATTTAAATTCTATTAAATGTTATCAAAATATATTAAATTTAAGTTGTAAGCAACAAAACCAGGCCTATATTTTCTGTCCCGTGAATATTCTGCATCCAAACCCTGTAAAATTCTGCTGGCTTGCCCAGGCAGCACTGAACACAGAGATCCCTCCATGCTCAGCTAGGCAGAAGTTACTCTGGTCCTGTAGCAGTGGTTACATCTTTTACACCTTCTGACCTCTGGATTCTGGTACAAATTAGTAACTAAATAACAGATGTTGAATCTGGCCTTTTCTGTTTGGTGTTTTTCTCAGACTGAGAAAATTAGAGTTGTCTACTCTCTTTTCTTACCCTATGGTGTTGATGGAAGGGAAGAATATGCACATTATTTGCATTTGAAAATACGCAAGAAATTGGCAAAGAATTTGAGTTACTCTGTCTCACAAAAGATGGGATAAGGGTCATCATCAAACCCACACAGAGCATATCTGTGCTCATTAACAGATTTTACAAAACTGTTACTAGTACTTGTTCAGTGTTCTTGGCTCTTCCTTTAAAGGAAGCAGGTTCTTGAAAGGTCTGGAGTGAATATTCAAACATTAGAACATCAGGCATTTAAACATTAGAATATTTAAACATTAGAACTATACAAGATTCCCAGAAAGCCAGTGGTGAGAGTGATAACTTTGCATTAAAGCTGATTAGCAGCTGAATTTTTCACAAAGACATACTGCGGAAACTCTAAGACAGAATTGTTTAAAAAGGAAATTGCAGACACAACTAGATTACAAAAGACAATGAGCTAGAAGCTCAGCTGGTACAAATCACTACAGCATCATTGAATTCAAAACCCAGCTCAGTGCTTGCTGGAGGGCATCCATTCCAAAGCGTCTCACAGAATTTGTGCTGTGCCATTTCAATGGTGCCAGTGAAAATTATGGTCTTCCTGTAATCAACTTACTAACAACTACACAACGTAATTACTGGATTGTGTGCAAACTCTAGAGTTGGGGGATTTTTTCCCTTTTCATTGCACTGTTTCTGTTTAGCTCAGATAACAATAACAAGTTTTTAAAAGGATATATTGTTTTGTAGAAGGTACATTTTAATTGCTGGGTTTATGATTACTTTTCAATAATATCAGCCTTATCTCCCTGCTCTGAACAAGAATATCCATTCCAAAACAGTGACATGGGGTCTTGTGACCAACACAGTGAGAGGTGAAATGATATTTTCAAGAGGTGAGCCCAAGCTGAGGGCATGCAAATGTGTGAAAGGTTTAGGTCATGCTCTTTTCCTTCAGGCAAACATGGATCCTTTTCTTGTCCCAACAAGGTTGGTCCCTCAAATTATGACATATTAATACTTTAATTTTACTTCTTAGAATCTGTGAAGAGAGAAGTAAGTATTTTTTACTTCTCAGGTAGGGGAAATACCTACATTCGGTGTGTAGAGAGAGCAGACAACCCTTTCTTTCTGTGTTTTATTTTAAAAAATGGGCAAAGACACTGACGTTTCAGTAAGAAAACAATTAAGCTGAGAGTACAGAACTGCTCTTCTCTTTAAATTGTTCCTATAAAACTAACATAAATTATGTTCAGGTTGAAGCACTGATGAAGAGAGGTCACTAGTTTGTAAGCAATTGTCCAAACTTTGCAGCTACACAGAGTGCTGGAGGTCCTTTGGCATTAAGCATTTATAGAGCAGGTCCCTTCCCACTCAGGTCAGTCAGGAAGAAGCATATCCTGCTTTGTCCAAGGGAAACTGCTAACCACACGCTGTGTCATCAGTCCCTTCCAGAAAGAAGGAACACTGGATGATTTACAAACG
Source organism: Coloeus monedula (assembly GCF_965178545.1). Classification (NCBI taxonomy): domain Eukaryota; kingdom Metazoa; phylum Chordata; class Aves; order Passeriformes; family Corvidae; genus Coloeus; species Coloeus monedula. Next base: position 27,438 of record NW_028120417.1, read on the forward strand.
AGCCATTGAGCCTGAATGGAGCCTGAGCAGTGGAGGACAGAGTTAGCACAATAGGCAAAGTTCTCATTGCAGAAATCATTGCTCCTGTTTCTCTGGTGCCTGCTGTAACAGTGCTCCACTGCCAGAAATTCTCAGTAGAAAAGTATCATTAGGGATAATTTCCATTTCAGTTTCCTTTTGTTATTTTTATTTTTACTTTTATTATTCCTTTTCCATTTCCATTCTTGCTCTCTCCAAACATCTCCTGAACTGTTCCAGCAACAGCCAAGGTCACATTCACTGAATATAAGTTCGTGCTTCCACTGAAATTGGACAATGGTTCTCCCTGCAGGGCTCTGTTCTCCCCCTGCTGTTCTTACAGACTGGAGAGGGTCCAAAGGAGGGACAGAGGTGATCAAAAGGGTTGGAGAACCTGTGCTGTGAGGGAAGACTGGAGCAGCTGGGTCTGTTCTCCCTGGAGAACACAAGGTTCATCACATTATTCCAGTACCTACAGTAGAGATACAAAGGGAACAGAGCATCTCTGCTCACAAAGAGCCACGTGGGGAAGGAGCAACAGCACAGGTAACACTGGGAGGGGTTTTGTGTCAACGTGAGAAAGCAATTCGTACAGTAGGCGCAAGCATTTGCTGCAACAACCTCCCAGGGATGTGGCAGAGTCCCCCTTGCTGGAGGTTTCCAAGATGCACCTGGACAGGGTTCCAGGCAATCTAATCTCTCTGATGCTCCCTCCCCTTCCCACAAAAAGTTGGACCCTCTGAGGCCCCTCCCACCCTGGGCTGCTCTGTGGTTGTATCCTTGGAGCAGAGGGCCACCTTCACCATCCTATTTCCCAGGCTGTTTCTCAGTTCCCTCAGTGCCCAGCTGTGCTCACGCCAATGCAGATCCAATGCAGGGCAGAGATGGGAGCGAGTACCTGGGTGCAGGAAAAGCACACAGAGCCTCCTCTTTTGTTACACCTGTTGGTAACTGCTGGCTGTTGGCACGTCTCAGCAGCGCCCATCTTTCAGCTTGATTCGTCCTTTGACCTATGGTGAGTCATTCTGAGACTCCAGGGAAATTCCTCTCTGGATCCAGGTGCCTCTTTAGGACTTACATGCTCTTGCACAGGTTTTTGGTGTCTGTTACGGTTAAGCTGCACGGGATTCAGTATAACTGACCCAGCTGCAGTCAGAATTACAGTCAATTCCCCAAAAAAGAGCCTTGGGGAATTCCCAATATTTCATAGTTCAGATGAAGTTTTGCCGATAGCTGTTGGCCATTGGTACATTTGGTTGACAAGTAAGGAAACTTGTCTTGGACAGTCAAACTTCCAGCAGATCAGCTGTGAGGACACACAAAGCAGAATATTGGTCACCAGTGCTGCCTTTTTAATGAAGAATGGAAGCCTTAATTTTTGCCAGCAATCAATGTGCTGTTCTCAGACAGCAGTTTTTATTTGTAACAGAGCATTCTCCTTCAGCTGCTAGGTAGAACTCAGAGTGCACTGAAAGCAAGACGGACCCCAAAAGTAGCTGTACTCCTGTGCAGACGGTATAATTACAAAACCTTCTGGGGCAAATTACAGAAACATAAGTCAGTCTCTGATTATTTCCTGTTACAGCAGAGTCAGGGCTTGCTTATGGAAGGCATTTACCATAAATACTGGTATCCTTGACAACACCAGAATACAATAAAGGGCTTTGTAATGAGCTACTTTTCAAAAATGCATTCCTTACCTTGGATGTTTTTATGATAATAAAATTGTACTGGGCCATTTTTTTGGAAAATATTTTAGGTGCTGTCGCCTTAAAATAGAACATTGCTAGACATATTAAAGTGTCTCAGATTGCTACCAGGCATACAGCATGAAATATCAGGCTGAAGTGGTGTGAAACCTCCTCTGGTTTTTGTTGTGTTTTGTAGGTGCAGGGGGGTTCGGTCTGGACCGGGTGTAGACGGATGGAGACGAGAGATCTCTGTAGTCAGATCTTGGAACATGCGGTTTATTGCAAAGGGCGTGGGTACAGGGGCACTGCTTAGAGCTGCAGCTGGCAGCTCTGAGCAGGCCCAAGAGAGCAAGAGAGTAAGCGGGTAAGCAAAGAGAGAATAGTAAGAGAGAATAGTACGAGTCTATAGTAAGAGTCTAGTAAGAGAGCAGTACGAGTGTGTGAAGTCCTGGTTACAATACAATAAATCATCTTCTGTACTGAATATTCTAATTGTCACTAACCAATCTAATACAAGATACAAATCCTCTAGCATTTACATACAGCCTATAAGAGTTCTTATATTACCATAGAGTGTTACATCTTAACTTCTAAAAACTACTCTTTGGACCCCTTCTGCTGAGCTAGTAGGGTCTGCTCTGACCCTTGGACCTGCCTGCAAGCAGAGGGTATTGTTCAATCAAGAGGGGATTACCTTCAGTCGGCCATACCATTGTTTTCCAGTTGTTCAGTAACTGAGACTTGGTATCTCAAAGGTGGCTTTCATTTCGATGTCGCTTATAGTTTTCATATTCCCAAAATCTTTTGTCAGGCAATCATATTTATAAGGCTTTCCTGTTTCATCTTCCCCAACATCTCCCCCGTTCCGATGAACAACTAAGATATTAGACACAGTCCTACTCGTCATTTTTTGCACACACTGAAGTATACAAGGTACTGCTACTAAAACTATAATTATTACTACTAGAATAATCAAGCCTATTTTACAGAGTTCCCTTAGCCAAGGTGCAAAGCTCCAACCATCAAACAAACTGTCTAGCCAAGACGGGTTATCTGTTGTAATTTGGTTAGCTAGGTCCCTTAGGTTTTGTAACTGTTTGTGAATGGAAACAGAATGATCGGATAAGTTCATACAGCATAGTCCTTCAAAATCTTCACAGCCATGCCCATGTGCTAATAAAAGATAATCAATTGCAGCTCTATTTTGTAAAGTGGCATGTCTGACTGCTTCCTCATCGGTTAATAAGTCACTGATCATAGTAGAGGTGGCATTTACCTCCTTGCTGAGCCAACATCCCAACTTGTTTAACTGTTTTAATGCAATTGAGGAACTTAACTGAGGTAGAAAGATGCTCGCAACAATTGATTTTCCAGAGTTCCAAGGGTGAAAGTTACTATCACAGTCGCTCTCATACTGATGTCCCCGGGAGGATCTAATCTTTCTGCTTTTCTTTTTGGTTACTTCTTTGACACTGGGAGCAATAATTGTAAGTTGTCCCAGAGCACAAGGGCCACCATCTATTTTTGAAGGTATACCTTGCCAGGCTCTGTCTCCACAGATGAGCCAAATTCCTCTAGGGAATCGAATAGGAAGTTTGTTAAAACGATCTGCATAAGGTTCGTCATATATAAGACGCTTTGCTTGATTGCACCAAGAAGTTACATTGCTATAAGCTGGGTGATATGGGGTAACGTTTAAATGAGGACCATTTTCTCCTAGAAAGTGAAAGAAATAGCAGGTATCCATAGTTAACGAGCCTAGGATTTCTAGCTCTTGAAGGTCAGATTTATCAATTTTAGAATTATCAATATAAGTTTGGTGTTTATGGCTGGTAGTTGGAGATACTTGATGATCGTCGTATGGCCAGTACTTATCTAGAGTAACATTATCAAAACCTTCTGGAAAAGGTATTCCAACTAAACAGGTTGAAAAAGGTTTGTCAGGGCTCGTGTCAGATAGACAGATGGTATCGGAGCCTGCAGATTTGGCTAAGGCAACCCAGACATTTGTCTTTGGTTGATTTACAGGTAAAGCTTCACTACAAAAACTAAAACATAAGAAAAAAAGCAACATGCACGCGCGCAAATGAGAAAACTCCATTATTTTCTTGAGCTGGTTTTGGCAGATCGCTTTCTTTTGGTGATTCTGCGCACTTCAGGTCTGGGTGCTTGCTTCCTGGCTTCCACGTGCAGGGTCACTGGCTGGTGTGGAGGCGTCGGCAGGCTTTGGTGCGTGGTATGGCTTCACGTTTTTTGCTGGAACCCACTTGAGCTCTCCACCTGTGGAAACACACGCAAACCCCTTCCCCCATGTTATAAGATTGTATGGTCCTTCTATTTTTCCTGATTCTAGATTCTTAATTAAAACTGGGGGGTGTTCTTTCAGCTTTGCTTTTTTGTTGTTTAAGAAATGTCTGTAAATGGGGGGGTCAGGCTCTTCTGCAGAGCTATTCAAAAAATTGTAAACATACAAAGCCTTGTTCAACCTCCTTTGAGGTGTATCCTGAGCTTCTCCCCCTTTCTGTTGATCTAAAATGCGTTTTAGAGTTTGATGTGTTCTTTCTATTATTCCTTGACTCGTGGGGGAGTAGGGAATACCAAATGTATGGCGGACACCCCAGTCATTTAAGAATGCAGCTAATTCTTGTGAAACATAAGAAGGACCGTTATCAGTTTTAATTTCTTGCGGGATACCTAAATAGGAAAAAGCTTGTGAAAAATGATGGCAAACATGCTTAGCTGTTTCTCCTGTATGCACAGAAGCGAAGACTGCATTTGAGAATGTATCGACAGAGACATGAATATTTCTAAGTTTTCCAAAAGAGGGGTACTTAGTAACATCTGTTTGCCATTTCTTGTAAGCTCTCCAACCCTCCTGGGTTGGAGGCTCCTGAGGAGGGGACAGGTTGAACAAGCTGACAGTTTGGGCAAGCTCGTACAATAGTTTGAGCTTGTTCTAAAGTAATGTGAAAATCTCGTTTGATTGCCTGTGCATTTTGGTGAAAGAACGCATGACTTAATTTGGCTTGTTCAATAGTGTTAGGCAAGGTAGTTGCAGCAAACACCGAGGTAGGATTTTCAATGCCTGCTGCAACTTCTCCATTAGATGCTGCTGATGCCAATGCATCAGCTCGTGCGTTTCCTTCTGCCATAAATCCTGGAAGACCAGAATGAGCTCTAATGTGGCAAACGAAATAAGGATTAGTTCTGTGTGATAAAATTTGGTAGAGACAGGTGAGCCAAAGACACAATTTGTCATTGTTCACATCCTTTAAAACAGATCCTTCAATCCTTTTAATAATACCAGCAACATATGCTGAATCAGTGATTAGGTTGAAAGGTTCTGGAAAGAGCTGAAAAGCTCTTACAACAGCTGCCAATTCAACAATTTGAGGAGAACCTTCAACTTTTTGAACATCTTGTTTCCAGACTTTAGTATCTTTATTTTGCCATGTGACCACAGAATTGTGTGTTCGCCCTGACCCATCAGTGAAGATAGTGACCGCATCTAAAGGCTCTTCACTGATTAGGGGTTTTTCTTTGTAGCACAATTTAGCTTTGATTATTCCGTGTGCTGGGTAATGAATAGAGCAAATACCTGGAAAATCGAGCAAGGCATACATCAAGTCCTCTGATTTTTGCATTGCCCAATCAAAATAGGATTTAATCATGGGCAAATAGATAATTGCAAATTCACAACCTGCTATCGAAAGAAGCCTTGCTCTGCCTTTGATGATGATTTGAGACATCATTTCTAAAGGTGTGAGGATTGTCTTTGGCGACCTGTAAGGAAGAAAAACCCATTCAATTATTAACAGCGGTTCTATTTGAGAGGAATCCCATTGAAAAATGAGGCCGTACAGTCTCAACTTTTCTCCTAAAACTGCAAGGAAAAAGGGTTTGTTAGGAATACAGCGATGTGCCTGCCTGTTCTGCAGAGCATCAGTAATTTTTTCCAGGGCCTTGCAAGCTTCAGGAGTGAGAGATTTAGGGGATTTAATGTCACTGTCTCCTCTCAACAAATCAAAGAGTGCAGCAAGTTCATCATTAGTGATTCCTAGCACAGGCCTGACCCAATTGATTTCTCCTAAGAGCCGATGCAAGTCCTGCAAGGTACAAACATCAGTTCGAATTTGTATTTTTTGAGGTGTAATAGACTGTTCTGTTAGTTTCCATCCTAGATATTTCCAGGGAGCAGTCTCTTGTATTTTTGATTCAGAGATCACCAGTCCAGCCTTTTTGATTTCAGCAACAACACTGTTACGAGTTTCTTCCATTTGTTTTTGTGTTGACGCTGCGATGAGCAAATCATCCATGTAGTGGAGAATAATTGATTGCGGGAATTGCTCACGGACTGGGGACAAAGTACGGGCTACAAAATGTTGGCAAATAGTCGGTGAGTTCTTCATGCCTTGAGGCAAAACTAGCCAATGATACCTTTGAAGCGGTTCTTGCAGGTTTGTACTTGGAACGGAAAAGGCAAAACGAGGAGCATCGTCTGGATGCAGTGGGAGGTTGAAGAAACAGTCTTTTAGATCGATAATTACAAGCGGCCAATTTCTTGGGATCATGGAAAGGTTGGGCAGGCCAGGTTGGAGAGGGCCCATGTCTTCAATTACTGCATTGATTTTTCTGAGATCATGTAACAATCGCCACGTGTCAGAAGTTTTCTTATGGATTACAAACACAGGCGAGTTCCAGGGACTGTTAGTAGGTTTAATGTGTCCTTTTTGCAGTTGTTCAGTCACTAGTTTTTTGAGGGCACTCAGCTTATGATCTGGCAGGGACCACTGGTCGACCCAGACAGGGGTGTCAGTTTTCCAGGTCAGTTTTAAAGTACTGAGTGCTTTAGTGGTCCCTATGAAAAATCCAGTTCAATTTTGGCTCCCCATTCAGAGAGCAAATCTCTTCCCCACACTGTGATGGGTTTTTGCACTACATAGGGACGGATCAATGCCTTTTTCCCTTGTGGTCCTGTAATACTGATTACAGATTCGCTCCGCAGGCATGGAGTGACACCTCCAATGCCTGTGAGAGCGCCTGGGGGGGTTATTAATTTCCAATCTGTTGGCCAATGATAATAAGAGATAACAGAAACATCTGCCCCCATATCAATCATCCCCTTGATGTTAACTTGAATCCCACCATTTGACAATTTACAAGTTAGCATTGGTCGTTGCTGACTTATGTGTTGAACCCATAGAACCTCAGGACTTTCAGGAGCAACTGAGAGACGGCACGGTGGTACTTGTTCCGCAGTTCCCATGGGCAGTGCTATGGCAGTAGCTATAGGGGTTCTAGGTGGGATATACAATGGGGGATGGCAGGCATTTGCTAGCACTAGCAGTTCTTCATTGCAGCTAGCAGATATTACACAAGGCAAAACTAGCAGTCCCAGGATGCCATTCCTCTCTTTACCAACAACCAAAAAGTCTTGTCTAGTTTGTGAAGTCCCTATAATTCTTGTTGAAATATAGTCATAGCCATTATCCTTTAAAAAGGTTGTTGGCTTGGAGGTTGCCAAAGTACACTGGGAGCCTGGGGGTAGTAGGCCTGGGTCATTACTTGGGATTGCGCTGACAGTGAAGCGAAGTGGTTTTGAGTCGGGGTATTCATAAATTTTATCTTGGGTGTTTGGGGTGCCACTACTTGTTTCGTCACGCGATGGCATTGCGCGCTCGTATTGGAGTTTCTTGGACTGTGTTTTCCACTTGTATCTTGTCTGGATCGACACTGCCAGGCAAAATGCTTTCCCTTCTTGCAGATAGGGCAGCGATCCGGTGCTTGTGCACCCTTTTTGAGTTCTGGGCAGTTCTTCATGATATGGCCGGGTTTTTTACAGGAATAGCAAGGTCCTGAAGTTACAGCAGCTTGCATAACAGCTATGGTGTTGCCTTGTTGCTGGAAGTTTAGATGCAAGGCAGCCAGGATTTCAGTAAGTTTTTGGTCTCGTGCTTCTGCTTGTGCTGCCTGTGCAGCTGTTTGTACTGTTTGAGCTGTCAGAGCCCTTTCAATTTTTTCTCCTAGAGCTTTTCCAAGTTCATTTGCTTGGATAGTTGCCACCTGCTGTGGATCTCCTATTTTGTTACAGACATCAATCATCTCAGGCACTGTGGGTCTTTCTTTTCCCAGAGTTTTGATAACTTTTTTACATTCTGCATTGGCATTATTTTCAATAATGTCCCGTATCATTATTGGGCGAGCTATGTCGTCGCTGCATTGCCGTTCTGCTGCTTGGATGACCCGGTCCACAAATGTGGTGAATGGTTCAGACAACTCTTGGCTAATGAGATTATAGGCTTTCTCAAAACTTCCTGCAGGCTGAATTTGCAAGAAGGCTTTGTGAGCCATCTTTTTGATGTCATCTAATGCTGTTTTGGGTAAATTTATTTGATTGTCATTTTGATCATCAGGATGGTCACCAGTCAGCTTAGATATGACAAGGGTACGAAGGTCTGCGTCAGTACTTTGTTTATAAGTGGCCAGTACCCCTGCAAGCAGTCTCTTCCATTTGAGTTCCCATAGCATATATTGTGAGTCTGTGAGAATTATACTAGCAAGATTTTTACAGTCATTTGGTATGAGTGTATGTCCTTCCAGGGTACTTTTCAGCAGTTGCTTGAAGTATGGAGAGCAGATACCACTGTCCTTTATTGCTTTCCGTAACTCTTTAATCTCATGGTGTGGGATAGCTTGCCATGTTCTAGGACCACCAGCTTGCTGGCTGAATAGTACAGGCATAGCTAAAGGATTTAGATTTTCCTCTTTGCAAATCTGGCGTCTGACTTCATGCCAGTCTGTTAATTGAAAATTATCAAAACATTTTTGGGAGTTTTCTACTTTTGGGATTAACGCAGGCGAATTTTCAGGGTTTAGTGTCTCTTTTTGGGTTGAGGAGTCTGTCCCAAACACTGGGGGGACAGTGAACCTGTTTGGGAACAGACTTAATTCTTTTTCGGAATTGTTTTGTATTGGGATGAAGGTGTTGGCATTTGCAGGGGCAAAATAGTTCTCAGTCTGTCCTGTATTTATAAAAGCAGGTGTCATATTCCACCCTCCCCCTCCTCGTTGCACGGCTTGTGTGCCTGGCTGTGGCAGTGCGATGGATTGGTGATACAAAGTAGTCCCATTCGGTGCCAGGAGCGCGGAGGGCGATAGCGCGGCTGGGTGTTCGAGGGAGTGCGGGCGTGATTCGGTGCTGCTTGGGTTGGCTCCGGGATGAGGCGGCGGAGGCAGGGAGGCAGGTGGCGGGGCCGCGGGAAGATGTGCGGCTGGTCCCGGGAGCGGTGCTGCGGTTGGAGGAGTGTGAGCGGAGTGATATCGCTGGTCCGGGGGTTGCAGCAATTGCGCATGCGTGGGTTGCGTCATCAGGGCAACGTGGCAGGCTGTGATGGCGGCAGTCCGTGTGGCAGGCGGTTCGGGCAGAGCGGGAGATGGCAGGACTGCAGAACCAGGGGCTGGGGCTGCGGCCGCGGTCGAGGGAGGGGGCGATGGGACGATCATGGATGCCGGTGGCGGTGGGACTGCACTATTTGGCAGCTGAGAAGCGGGAGGCTGCGGTGGATACAGCAGGGTGCGGTCTGGGGCCACGGAGGCGGGCGGCGGCGGCAGGGCTGCCCTGTCGGCAGGAGATGATCTCGGGGCGGCGGGAGGCAGGAGGGCCGGCGGCTGGATCGCGGCGTGCTGCCGCTGGGAGCTTGTAGGCTGGGCTGGGGTGGGTGGTGGTGCGGCAGGCAGGAACGGCGCTGCCGGAGAGGCGGTGCCGGGAGACGGGGCTGTAGCAGCGGCAGGCACGGAGGGGGCTGCAGTCATCCGTGCAGACGCTGCGGCACCGGCACCAAGTGGCTCGTGGGGCTGGGGCGCTCCGCGTTCCAGCGCGAGCGATGGTGTGCCGGGATCGGGGGATTGCGCAGGAACGCCAGCAGGGACGGGAGTAGACATAGGCATCTGTGCTGCCGCGGGGCCGGGGGACAGCTCGGGGCGTGCTGTGTGCGCTTGAACGGTAGGGTGAGGGGGCAGGGTTCCCGCGGCAACGTGTACCGGGGGCACCGGGGGCCCCAGCGCGGTCGTGACAGGCGCTGTCGGTACTGGTGGTTCGGGAGCGGCAGGAGACTGTGAAGACGCAGCAGCGACGGACGCGGATGGGACATTGGCTACCACCGGCGCCGTGTCGGTGGCGGCAAGGGGGACCTGGGGGGCTGGAAGAAGGGTCGCCGCTTGGCTTTGCGGGGGGCCGGCTATAATGGCAGCCATGGCCATAACAGGCGCGGCTGGGGGAGCGGTAGCACCCGTAGGTAGCAGGGGGGCGGCCGCCGCCCCCGCCGGGGTATCGCCGGGGGGCGGGGCTACGAATATGCCAGCAGTGGGGGGTGGGGTAACAATGACAGCAGCAGCGGGGGGGCACGTGGGGGCAGGGGCAAGGGGCGGGGTCGCGGAGACGCTGGAACCGAGGGCGGGAGCTGGGACAGCGGGGACGAGCGGGATGGCGGGGGCGGGGATGGTGGGAGGGGCCGTAGGGTCCGGTGGGATGGCTGGGGCCGGGGCAACGGGTGCCGGGACCGTGAGCGCGGGGGGCGGGGCGGCGCGAGTCAGCCGGACCGCGGGTACTGGAGCCGCGAGGTCCGGCGGAGAGGCGGGGGCCGTGCCCCATTGCAGGCTCGTGGCGGCAAGGGGCGGGCTCACAGCAGGAGCCGGGCTCGGCGGGGTGACTGCTGCGGGCGGTGCCTTCACAGCAAACAGCTCCACCAGCGCTCTGCAAGCTGGGATCGGCTGCGCGGCAGCCATATCCCGGTAGGAGACATTATTAAAGAGCTTAACCCCAACTGTGTCCCAGAAGTCTCTTGTAAAGACGGCTGAACGGTCAGCATTTGGGAAATTAATCAGAGTCCATTCTAAGAGGTTTTTTAGCTCCTGTTTAGGTAATTGACTTGGACCGGAGCTTATAAGTAAATGCTTAAGTTGCTTATAGAGATCTCTGTCATGGGCAGAGTGTGTTTGTCCCATTATTAGACCAGTATGATACTCACTTAGATGATGTCGCAGGAGCAGTGTCCTTAGTCAGAGGTCCGTCGTGGGGGGCTGGCCAGGCACTCCACTCGGCGCTCAGGACGCTGCTTTTGGGTCCTTCCTCAGAGCTCCGGTTTTAGGCGTCGCTTGGCAACGGCTTTCCGTGCTTAGGACCTTGCAGGTGGGTCCGCACTGAGCTCCAGTGCGGGCGGTGCTGAGCACTACTCGCCTGTGCTCGGGGCGCGCGGCAGGGTCCCTCCTTAGAGCTCCGGTCGGCACTGCTTAGCAGCGTGTCCGTGCTCGAGGGGTGCCACGGCAAACTTCCTCAAAGAGCTCCAGGGAGCCGCTGCGCAGCAGAGGCCGCCTGTGCTCGAGGACTGCCAGGCAATTCCCTCCAAGAGCTCCAGGTAATCCCCGTGCTCGAGGGCTGCCTCGGCAGAATTATAGAGCTCCGGCTTTTACGATGCGCAGCAACGGTATGCCGTGCTCATGACACGTTCTAGGTGGCTATAACTGGTCTTTTAGTTACCGTCCATGGAGAAGTCTCCCACAGATGGAGAAAGCTGAACCGAGCCTTCAATCACGTTGTGCGCCAGACTGAAGGTTCTTGGGGGGTTCGGCAATCACGTTGGGCGCCAGACTGTAGGTGCAGGGGGGTTCGGTCTGGACCGGGTGTAGACGGATGGAGACGAGAGATCTCTGTAGTCAGATCTTGGAACATGCGGTTTATTGCAAAGGGCGTGGGTACAGGGGCACTGCTTAGAGCTGCAGCTGGCAGCTCTGAGCAGGCCCAAGAGAGCAAGAGAGTAAGCGGGTAAGCAAAGAGAGAATAGTAAGAGAGAATAGTACGAGTCTATAGTAAGAGAGTCTAGTAAGAGAGCAGTACGAGTGTGTGAAGTCCTGGTTACAATACAATAAATCATCTTCTGTACTGAATATTCTAATTGTCACTAACCAGTCTAATACAAGATACAAATCCTCTAGCATTTACATACAGCCTATAAGAGTTCTTATATTACCATAGAGTGTTACATCTTAACTTCTAAAAACTACTCTTTGGACCCCTTCTGCTGAGCTAGTAGGGTCTGCTCTGACCCTTGGACCTGCCTGCAAGCAGAGGGTATTGTTCAATCAAGAGGGGATTACCTTCAGTCGGCCATACCATTGTTTTCCAATTGTTCAGTAACTGAGACTTGGTATCTCAAAGGTGGCTTTCATTTCGATGTCGCTTATAGTTTTCATATTCCCAAAATCTTTTGTCAGGCAATCATATTTATAAGGCTTTCCTGTTTCATCTTCCCCAACAGTGTTTGATTATATTTTCTGCAATATGGCCAAAATTGTGCCTCAACAGTCACAGAATCATAGGATCATTAAGGTTGGGAAAGACCTCCGAGACCATCAAGTCCAGCTTTCCAGGCCTACCATCAATTAGAGCAGTTGACACTAACATGACATGGATCTGCACTCTGCCCACCTTTTCCAGGTGTGTTCCTTGCACATGGACACATCTCCATTGAGGTGAGGTGAGCACAAAGTTCTTGATCAGCACTGACACGTGAAGCTGTGCAAACACAACCCCTGAGATCCCATGGAATTGGTGCAGCGCCGTTTCACATGCTTTGGATCAGCCCTCCAGCCAACAAGTTCATAACACAGCACGAGAGAAGCTGATCTTGGCTTTTGCTGGAGAATCCCCATGGAGGGGGAGTTGGGGTAAACACTCCAGTTCAGGACATTGGTGACAGATGTGGTTTGAGGTGCAGCCACCAGTTCCTGTGCTTGCATTTCTCTGGAGGGCAGAACAAAGGGTCAGCCCTCATCCCATTTCAGTTTCAGGACACTGTATGGGTTGCCTTCCCAGCATTCTGTCTGATGAAAACCTGACGGTCACGTGGCACCCTTGGATCTGCTCCATGGAAGCAGCACATGGCAGAAGGCTGAGGCTCTTTCGGAGAACATTCCCAGTGCTGCACTCAGCTCTTCCCAGAAAATGCCAGGAGAAACAAGTGCTGCTTGCAAGGTCAAAAATAGCCAAGCTGTCCCCCAAACCCAGCCAGAGCCAGGTTCCTGGAGGTGAAGAGCTCCAAGTCCATGGGTATGTGCTGGCAGACAGATGATAGAGAAATAAGCCCGGCCACTGACAGGGGAGAGAAAATGCCTGGCTTCTTACAAAAGGGCAGTGATACTGAGATGAAAGAGATAAAGGAAAATCTGGCCAATTTGTTCTTCAGATTCATGAAGCATTCACACATTCCCTTGACAGAGTCATGTTCTTTCATAGTATGAAAGGGCTGCACTGTGCACTAAATGACATTTACACGATGCCTTTATATAAGTCACAGCACAGTCAGAAAATGATAAATGAAGAAGAGATGTGTTTTACTTAGATCTCATGTAGTCTAACAAAATTTTTTTTTTGTTCAGAAGGTTTCTACACTTAGGTGTCAAAGAGCAGAATGGGTTAAAATGAAAAGATTGGTAAACATTGTTGGCAAATGTTAAGAAGATTTGGAAAATCTCCTTTATTTTGGAATAAATGGTAGGCAACTCAAATTCCTCTGCAAACATGAAAATAAAAAATATTAATTGACTTCATTTGGGAACGCATTCTATAATTATGGTATTGGCTCAAAATTTACCGCCAACCTCTTTCTTCAATATGCTCATTATAAAATGTCTAAATCAAATAAATCACCATTAAACCCTTTAAATTCATTACTATCAAAAAGAAAAAGGAACTGCCTGATAAAATGCCATGCATTTGGGTTATGAGTGTGTGCAGGAGCTGTAATAACACACAGTGATGGTGTCAGCCCTGGAGCACTGTGCCAGTCACACAGCCCTGGGGTGAATTGATGCTGAAGAGCCCTGGTAGAGCAGTGAGAACTGAGCACAGAAACACCCTCAGCACCTCCCTGTGCTGTGCTGGCCCTTCAAACGCTTTCCCGGGTCCCACAGCTCGCAGCCACAGCCTGGGGCTTACAGGGAGCCATCAGTGTCCTGGGTCTCTTGCTGGGAGGTTTGTGATAGTATTGGTGGGAGTTTCCTCCTCTGCCTCGGGAAGGGGTACACACTGATGTTGGTAACCCCTTCCTACCTGGCCTTGGGTCCACCTGAGTTTGTTTTTACAGGTTTTCTCCTCAAAGTCTGCCCACAGGCTCCTTTTTGTCCTTTTGGTTCCCAGTTCTGCAGTTTTTCTGGGGATTTTGTTGTCTCCAGAACTGTCTGTACCCAATGAAGCTGAGGGACCCTGCAGTGACCTGTGCCCAGGTTGGGATCTTTTCACACCCTATTCTCAAATTTCTGGCACCAGATTCTACTCTAAACCACCAAATTTTCTCTGTAGTCTGAAGAAGAGAACAAATAAAATTTCAAGAACAGGTCCTTAACTTAAGACAGAAACCTCTTTTCCTGTAATCTGAAATCCTCACCGTTAATTGCAATAACTTATTTCTTTCTGATTAGCTTTACATCAATTCTATATGCTTTATGAGCTTTTATGCCTTTTAATCTATATATGTTTAATAGCACTATCTGTTTATTACACCATTCCAGGAATCCCTTTTGACTCTTCTCTCCATATTCCTGAAGAAGGTCAGGTCACTCTGGGTTTTACACCAATAAAAATCCCGGTTGTTCAGATCCTAGGCATGATGGGCAAGCACAACTTCCCTGCTGACACAGAGATTGAAGACACACCCCTCTATTGTCACTGGAAAACAAAAGAAAGGAGGAAGTTTCTACCTATTGGAAATCTCTGTTTACCCGGAAGGACTCTGCCTCTCCCTTTCTCAGCAGCAACTCAGCAGCCGGAGGCCAAGAAGGACAAGGGAGGGAGGGGTGGCTGATTTGTCTGAGTTTAACAACGCTTGTAAACAAGAGCTGAGTCGGGTAATAACATCTCTGCAATGGCAAGTCCGTGCTGAGGATGAAGAGCTGTGCCACTTGGGCTTAGTTTGCATCAAATTAATGGCACGGTGGGTTTTCATCCTGCAGATGTGACCTCTGTGGCAACAGTCTGTTCATCCTTCAGGAAGGTTTATACCCACAGGGACAGTGTTGCTCTTGCCGGCAGACCACAGTTTGTCCTCATGTCAAAAAATCCAGGCAAAAATTACTTCTTAAAATAACATTTTCCTTTTGCTCTCAAACCAAAGATTTAGATGTAATGGTATGATAGAAACAAATTTGCTTGTCTTTTGTCTAGCAGGACAGGTGTAAAATCCTACCACATCCAGAGAGCGAGGCACTGATTCCACTTCCACTGTGGAAATGGCTTGCAGGAGCAAGTAAAGTAAAGTAAATTCTGTGCTGGAAGAGTGAAGTTCTGTCACTCTAAATCAGTGTGATGCCTGGAGGGTTTTATACCGGGTTTGCACCTAAGTTGTTGCTAAAGAAGTACATAAGGTCCAACATAGACCTAAGGTTTGCACAGTGGAGTTTAGGCTGACAGCTAAGGGAGCATAAATTAAATGGTCTTTCCAACCCAAAAGGCTAATGAGAAATGTTGGTATTTCTGCTCTCCTTCATTGTTTACAGTATAGAAACATATTTTCTGAGATTTTGGAATTGCAGCTAAAAATCATGGCCAGATTAAGTTATGTAAATGGTTGTTGTGCATTTATAATTGTGCAGGTCAATATCAGTGTAGCTGCTTCTGGTAATACCAAAAAAAAAAGCTCTTTCAAGATACATCTTAAGAGAAATGGGTTTTTCCTTTTCATTCTTAACTGCCAAGCCTTCTCCAGGACGTACAGCAAACAGGTTATCTAGATTGTCTTTTCACAGTAACAGAACACTCCCCCTTTAATCTGCCTGGATTGCACAATTCTCATCTGTATTAAGGAATTTCATTTAGTTTCTGCTGTAAGTAAGTGATTTCTGTGCAAGAGGGTTGATAAAGGATAAACCCAAATTAACAAGAGTGGTATTTGTTAGGGCTACCATTACTCATCACACACTTTGAACAAGCCATACCATCAAGCCCAAAGCTAATATGGCTCCTTGTTAAATATTTCTGATGGATTGCACATCCTTGTGTGAAGAGGGAATTTGGATTTAAAGCCAGTATTTATGCATATGTAAGCATTGTGCATGAACATTGCATGTTCAGAATGAAAACCAAATATCACCTGTACAGGGTAAACACTGCAATAACACGAACACACTTCTCCCATCAGGTTCACAGGCAGCTTAACCAATTCTGTGCTTGCAAATAGCCTGTTCTGGCATCTGTTGTCGCTCTGAACCGGGGAAAGTCACACATAGATACTGTAGGACCATGAAAATCTCTCCAAATACAAACCAGTCTCCAGGTGACACAAGTGACTACAACAACCTCCAATAACGTAGCAGGGAACTCAGATTTGTTGTGTTCTCTTTGTCATTATGGGTTTGTAATTCACAGACTCATAGAAGGGCTTGAGTTGGAAGGGACCTTAAAGACACTCTAGATCCAGCCCCTCTGCCATGGGCAGGGACACATTCCACTAGCCCAGGTGGCTCAGACCGAATCCAAGCTTTGGCAAATACCCAAGGACACCTTTTCTGTTTTACAAGGTCAGATTTCCATGCTCCTATTCACAGATGGCTCCAGTCTCATGCAGAGGATTGCTGGGTTGGTCACTCTCATCTCCACAACCCAGCAATGGTGCTATTTTGGATGGCTCTCACTGCTCCCAAGGCCCCAGGGACCAGCTACTGCCTTTGCTCCTTCCGCTTTCCTTTCCAGGATCAGTGATTTACCGCTACTTCCTCCACATCTGAGACAACTGGAAGAGATAAGGGACTGCGGATGCAGCTTCTGACAGAGAGCTGATAACACTCAGCTGAGTATTTTCTTCTCCTGCCACTACGCTGTCAGGCTGCCTACACAAAGTTCCTCCTGCTCGGAAAGGGGCTGGTGTGAGCAGCAGGAATTGATGCTGGCTGGAACATTTCAAAGAACTGGACAAAAGCAGCATTCTGTGGAAGGCCACCAGCTGCCCTTTGCCAGCAGCACAAGGTGTGAAGGCCCCTTTGAAGGCCATCCCTGCACAAGGACAGCCTGGCCTTCCAGTACCTCCGCCAGTACCCAGAACACCTTTCAGCCTTTGGGGCTGGCCCTGTCCCTTGCTCTGGAGAAGCAGGTTGCTGTTAGAGCTCCCATATCCACAGTTTCTGGCTGGATTACCACGTTTTACCACAGACAGCCCTTCAGACAACAGTACACAGAGGCTCAATCTGCAATAAAAGGGGATTTTTTCCCAACTTTTCCCTTGGACCACCAGTATGCAGCAAGCACACCTGGGCCTCATTCAAGTCTCTGTGCGGGCTGGTAGTCAGCTTCTGTTGGGAAGCTTTTACTCTACTTTCCACAGCAAATCGTGAAGCAAACTCAGCTGCACCAAACCCCAAATTTCACTTTAAAAATTACAGTTTTCATTTTCTTCTATTCAAGCCATGAAGAAAACAAACTTTACTTGAGTGAGCTGGAGGCACAGCGTCCTCCCAGATCATTCATGAGCAGAAAAATACTCCAGGGGAAAAAGCCAGAATTTCCTGATACTTAGGAAGCTTTGCAAAACCTTCCCACCTGTGGTGGTACTGCACCCTCCTGAATTCCTGGAGCCCTCACTCACCTCCAGTACAGTTTGGACAGGAAGGGGCAGGAGGAGGGAAGACTTTGCAAACACTGTCACGAGGCCAGGGCTCTTTTCATTTATGGTGACACGTTGTAGTACGTAATCTTCTAATTAATGTGAGTGAGGGAGGAGCCGAAGGGCAAAAATTCTCAGTAACAAGGACATCTTCCACTTATACAGCAAGGTAAATGAAGGGAAAAGTGCAATCCTATCTTTCATGGAAGGAATTTTATACACATTATTTTTGCTGAATACATGCCTAGACAGTGGTGATTTAGGGCACCTAATCAGGCTCCCACAGTATCATCACATCTGTTTTGCCACATTTCTTTCTTATTCTCATTGTGCATGATTTCTCCTCGCCGGGTGGCTCCTGGCTGCAGTTCTACGCTCAGGGGAGTCCCGTTTTCTCAGCAGGCCTCTGCAGCGAGCCTGTAGCCAACGTGTGGCTCTGCTGCCATCCCAAATGTGCCGTTCCCTTGCCCAGCCTGGCTGCAGCTGGGGGGAATCTGCTGGGCACGGCTGGGGATTTTCATGGCCAAAATCCTCCAGCATCATCCCATTTACATCTGTGCCTTCCTTTGGAGAGCACAAATCACAGAACACTCATCTCAGTTGACAAATGTCATTTATTACAAATTGCTACACCCGCGCTGACAATATATAACTATACAGATCTAACTTTAAGTTAAAAAAAGTTATTTATTAGATTTCTACAACAATGGAATGTAAAAATATACAAATACCAACTTCCATTAACAAAAATTAATTTATTGCCAACCTGTACAACAACTCACTATACACAAAGATAAAATGAAGGTTAACAACTTAATTTATTGCATACTACTACAACCGTACAGCCCATATATCAGTACAAAAATATCAATATCCCTCTCTAAATAGCCCTATGCCAATAACTCAATAAACAGCATTCTACAACTATACAACTTCACACATATTTAAATAGAAATAAAGACATTTATAACCACCACAATATACAGATATAAATACAGATTAAATATTACATATTACATACTATATATATAAATAGATACATACAACAAACCTATCTATAGGCAACCATACCAATCTACATATCCATACAACTAAATCAATACAAATATATAGCTGTACATCTCAACACATATGTAAATATAGTTATACCTAGAAATAGATCAATATACATATAAAAATATAAAAATAGACATATATACCTAACCAAATACCACTATACCTATTTAAGTAGCCATATGCCTATAACTACATCAATAAAAACAGATACCTAGGAAACAGTATACATAGGAAACAGAACTTAACACAGATATAACAACATACATATATACTTAGATAGATATAGACACATATATACAATTACATATATGTATATATATACATAGCATACATCCATAAATCTAACAACATACATATACAAATATACCTATACAAATAGCAACCTACATATAAATATCCATGTAATGATCACTATCTTATGAGCAAGTCCATAGATCTTTAAACAGAAATACAAGAAGAGGGATTCCCACCGCCCCATCTTCAAAACTTCTCCCTCGGTCTCCTCCTCCCGTGCAGAGCAGCTCTCCTGGACAGGGACAGCAGATGGGACACCTGGCAAGCAAAGGGAACACTGAGTCAGGATCAGAACATTTCCCTTGGCAGCAGCTGCACTTCCATCAGGGAAGAGAAATCTCAGAGCCTCCCCAGGAGGCTTAGAAAGAAAAAGCAGGCCCAGCGGGCCAGGCTGTGGCGAGCGCAGCCCCGGCGGGACCGTCCCGCAGCCCCGGCAGCGCGGCACAGCCGGCACCGCTCCCGGGCCCTGCCGCCACAGCTGCCTTGCCCAAGGACCGCCCCTGTGCCGCCCGGGGCAGCCGCGCTCAGCGGCCCCAGCACGGGCAGGGCCCGCTCCTGCCCAGCCGGCCAGTGCCCGCGGCCAAAGCCCACGCCAGCCTCACGCCCACCCTGCCTCAGCGGCCCTGGGGCCTCACCCAGCGTCTCGGGCGGCAGCAGCAGGTCCCCGTTCACTGCTCTTGCTGGCGGCCTTCAGCTTCTCCCTGCTGGTTCTCGTCACTCTCCAGCTCTTCTCAAGGTCTTCAGGGCAGCTGGGGCAAAAGTGGAGGCTCTGGAATTGGTTCCAAGGGCTGGCAGAGCCGCAGGCCCAGACCCCTCTGTGCTCCCTGCTGGCCCCCTCCAGCCCCTCAGCTCCGCCATCCCCTCGGCAAACCCCCAGACCCCTCCCAGTTCTTTCAGCCCCTCAAAGTCCTCTCAAGCCTCTCAGTCCCTTCTGACCCATCCCATCCCCTCAGACTGTGCCACTTCCCTGTCACCACAGTGCCACCATTCCCCTCTGCTCCCCACACCCCTCAGCCCCACCAGCACCTCAAGGTCACCGTCCCTTCAGTGTCACCTCTCCCCAGCCCCCTCTGGCTCACCGTCCTCCAGCAGCTCCTCAGGGCACAGTGCCTGTGGCCACCGGCAGCTCCCACCGCTCCAGGGACACCGGGGCTGCAGCTGCTGCTCCGCCCGGCCCGGCTGCCAGCTCGGAGCCAGCACAGGAAGAGGGGACAGAGGGGGAAAAGCAAGATGAAAAAGGCAGCCGAGGCAGGAAAAAGGTTAAAATGCAAGTCTAGGCCTATATAAACATCAGTCAATGGATCTAAACATCCATTTACCTCTAGCTAAATAACTATGCACATTTATAAATAAAACTCTATATATGTATATATGTTACTCTACATGTATATAAATGTGGATATGCACATCTAAAAATGTAAATACATCTACAGAAATATAATTTTATCATCTATATAACTACAGATACAAATTTAACTATACAGATCTATAAATATATGCACCTATAAACACAGCTCTGTAAATCTAAAAATGTAACTACATGATATATAAATCTAACTATGGAAATCTATAAGGCTATCTATAAACAGAGGGATTGCACCTGTCAGATGGTCACAGGCTCTCCCTCGGTCTCTCCTCCCCACGCAAGGCAGCCCTCCTGGAGAGGTAGATCAGATGGATATCTGGCAAGCAAAGGGAACACTGAGTCAATATTGGCCTCCATGCATCTTTCCCTTTGGAAGTAATTGTCCTTCTATCAAAGACTGCAAAAGATGGCCTGAAAGGCAGACTCTCACTTGGGAATTTCAGGCCTGCTCTTTAAAGAGCAGGGAGCATTCCAAGTTTTCAAAACCTCCAAAGCTTTGAAGTATCCCAGTAAAGCCTCAGCACTCGCAGTGCAAATGGCACCCACAAGAGCCTGAAGCACAGACAGTTCCAGCTCCCACACAGAAGCCCAGCCTTGCTCTTTCTCTGTGCTGACAGAGACACCTCAGTCCTCACTGAAATGGCTGAAGCTGACGGGTGCTGTGAGTTATGAACCAGCTCCATTACCTGGGACCTACAAACTGCCCTCTGCAGTGAGCAACAGCGGCTCCAACTCGACCATCAGCTCTGGCAGAAAGAGCTGGGAGGGAAAGAGCTCCCCACGAGGCCTGCAGGCTGCACCAGCCTTGCTCAAGAATGCAGATCCAAGGTGCTCCCTCTCTCCTATTAGTTCTCGCTAATCTGGGGTAAGTTAAGTTTTTCCTTTCCAAATCATAAATCCTTGTGATTTATTATTTGTTTGGCCTCTGCTGCTTGTATTTTTAATGTGTCTCACTAGAGCTATCAGCAGACTGGTACTACATTTAATGCTCTGAGACAAAAAGCTCAGACTTCTACACTGACTTTTTGCTGAGGTTTTGCTCTCTTGATTCAAGAGTCCCTCCGTGTTGCCTCCAGAGCACTGTCACCCTGCAGCAAACTCATCCACGGACTTCAGCTCAAAATTGGGACACCCAGGTTGGTGACACAGCTCCCACAGGTCAGGTTTATTCACTGCTTTCTGGCCACAGCACAGCACTCGGTGTCAGTGTCTCTGGAGAAGCGTGGAGGGCAGGGCTCGGGGAGGCTGTGCCAGGGCAGGATTTGACCTAAAGGCACCAGGAAGCACCAGCCCTGCAGACAAGAACTCAACTCTTCTCATCTCCCTTCCTGCCAGAGGCAGGCTCAGAGCAGCCGCCTCAGAGCTTTCTAAAGCAGTGTGGGCTCTCTCCTTACCAGGCTCCTCGGGCTCTGGGGAACTGTTCCTGCAGCTCTTGGTGACAGTCAAAGCTCCCTCTGCTGCAGCCTTCCTCACAGCCTCCCCTCCTGAAGACTCAGGGGCTACACTAAGATTGTCCTGAAAAGAAAACCAGAAAGAAAGAAACCCAAAGATCACTCACTATTTTCTGCAGGGACACCATAGCTCAGAACCTGCAACATTTCCTTCTCTTAAGGAAGAAAATGCTTTTGAAAACTGCTATGTGTGAGATCACAGAAGACAAGAGACCTTCAACAGTCCAAAAATCTGACTTCTCTAACACCGTCCAAAAGCTGTCCCAGCTGACAATGTTGAATGTGGGGAGTGACAATGAACACATGGAGTGGGCACTGAGGAAGGAGTCCTGCCAGCTCCTGGCACAGGGATGTGCTCCTCCCTCCAAAGCCCTGAGCAGAACAGTCTCATCCAGGCAGCAGCTTTACAGGGACTGCACGGGAGCACACATCTCTTCCCACAGAGATGCCCAAGAGGAAGGTGCCTGAGCTCTGGAACACGGAGAGCAAGACTGGCAAGCTTGCCCAGCTGAGGATTTCCCAGACAGAAGCAGGACAGGAGGCACCAGGTTACTGAGAGGAGCAGAAAGCTGCAGCTCCAGCCCATCCCCAAGCACGGCTCCGGCAGCGCCTGCACGCTCGGCACGGCTCACACAGCAGCAGCAGCAGCAGCAGCTGCAGCCCAGCCCTTGCTTTGCCTTGGCCTTCCCACCCAAAACAGGCAGAGCCCACGTCTGCTGCTGCTGTCAGGGAGGCACCTCTCGCATGCCCCTCCCTGCAGGGGACACTTTGCCTTCAGTGGCAATTCTCCCCACACTCTTCTCTTCTGTCCCATCAAACAAAGCCTCTTAGAACCTTCAAAGCTTCCACTTCCTCACCACAAATGCCCCTGCACCAGGAATTCTTCCCAGCAAAAGGAGCACCCAAACTTGGCCAACGCCTCTCATCCCCACGAAGGGCTATCCCCCTTTTCATTCCCTCTTCTTTTGGAGATCTTGCTTTACCAAGCAAATCCTCCCCTGTCCATTCACAGCTGAGCTCAAGAAGCCTTTCCTTCTCAGCCATGCAACAACATTCACAGCTCTCACTCCAGCCCTTTTCATCCCTGTCCAATGGAGTTACCTGAGCCAAGGGAGACCTCTCAGGCAGAGAGGACGAAAGCATCTCCTCCAGCGTCTCAAGCACAAGGTCCAGATCCAGCGGTGGCAATTCCTCTTCCCCAGGAGTACTCCATGCCCAGCTGGAGGCCGTCCATGCTGCCCAACCAGCACTGCCAGGTGGAGCACTGGGGGCTGGATAGCCTGGTTTGGCTGCAGGAATCCAAACACACTGGTCAGGCTCCAGAATGTGGCTTTGGGATGCAGAGCTCTATTGCTGCCTTGCAGCAAACATCACAGGAAGCACACAGCAAACTCAATTCCAGAAATGTATTCCAACTTCCCAGGGGACTAGAACACTGATTTCTTTCTCTTAAAAAGTATTTCATCTAATTGTTGAGTGTGTATATTAAAGGATGGACTGTAAAATTGATCTACACACAGACACACACAAACACTTTATAATCACAGTCTTTTCAATCTCCCCAGCAGCTTTTGCATTTGGCTGCTTCTGAGTTTCTCATCACAAGAGACCACAGAAAGTGGATTCACCCAGGAAGAGCCCAGATCTGCAGACACACATGCTAAAATTCAGCTGTGATTGTATCATAAAAAGCAACCTTGTGCGTGAGGCCGTATTCTGCAGCTGCAGCAGTTCTGGGGACACACAGAGCTCACTGAAATCTAATAGCCTTCTTTGCAGGAGAGACAATCTGTAAGCTCTGCAATATCCTATCACCATCCTAGTTGGGCTTCAATCAATGAAAGAGGGGAGTTCACCCAACACTGACCACTTGTCAGGCAATGGTTTTCGCCTTGCCCTTGCACCTCAGCACAGAGGCTGTCTGGAAAATGCCCAGGAGAGGCTCCATATCCGGAGGAAGGGCAGGAAAAGCAGACAGAGAATTCTTTTGCATTCATGGTCCCTCTTCCTAGGTGACTTGACACTTTCTACCTGCTTCTCACCTGAGATCTACCCATGGCAGAGCTCTGCAGGAAAACACTTCAAACGGTCGCTTTCCAGGACCTGTCTGAAAAGCAAGGGTAGAAACTCTTTCCCCACCTGATGGGCTGCGGGCTGGAGTGTGCTGCTCTGAAGACTCTGTGCAGCTGCTGCTCTCTCGAAGGGCCCTGGAAGCGGCTTGATGGTCGATGGGAACCAGGCGAACCATGAGCTCAGGCTGGCGTTTCAGGTCCAGGCGAACCAGCGGAATGGTGAGCTTACGCAGATGAAATTTGCGAATGAGCTCGATTGATGGTTCCTCTGATGAAGCCGCTGGAAGTCTGGAGGTTGCAGGCACTTTCTGGGGAGGTGCTGGGGAAGCCCCAGACTCCTGAGCACCTGCACTTTGCGTGGAAGGGCCTGGAGGCAGCTCTGAACCCTCAGGTGAGGCAGCACCGAGGTTCTGGCACGAGGGAGCTGTGGAGCAGTGAGGGAAGAAGAAAGGAAGCAAAGGGAAGCCTGCGTCACTATTGGTCCTCAGGTATGTTTTCCTTGGCAGCAACTGTACCTCTATCAGGGAAGACAAAAGCTCCCATCCTCCCAAGCAGGGTGACAAAGAAAAAAATCCCCACATGTTCTGGGCCTTTGCAAACACCAATTCCTTGTCAGTTTAGCGCTCCCCTGCTCATTCAACCGTCTGGGAAAACTGTCCCGCTGCAATTCCCTGGCAGGAGGCAACTGCCACAAACCCATCTGCCAGGTCATTTCCCTCTGCTCCAAAGGGACAGGAGGCTCCCTCCAGCTGGGCCGGACAAAGACCGAGCCCTCGGCACTCACACGCACTTACGGAGAGCTCCCCAGGCATCCCAGGGCCGGGCAAGGAGCAGCGCCAGCCACGGCGCAGGGCTGGGCCAGCTGCAGGCCCAGCGGGCCAGGGTGTTGGCTGTGAGCGCAGCCCCGGCGGGACCGTCCCGCAGCTCCGGCAGCGCGGCACAGCCGGCACCGCTCCCGGGCCCTGCCGCCACAGCTGCCTTGCCCAAGGACCGCCCCTGTGCCGCCCGGGGCAGCCGCGCTGAGCGGCCCCAGCACGGGCAGGGCCCGCGGCCAAAGCCCACGCCACCCTCCGCGCCCGCAGCTCCCACCCCGTCTCACCGGCCCCGCGGGGCTCCTGGGAGCGGCTGCGCCGGCGCCTGCGCCCCTCCCGCCCGGCCGCAGGTCGCTGCCTCTTGGCTCTGGCGCAGCGCCTGATGCAGAGGAGGAGGTGGGGGCGGTCGCGGCGAAACCAGGGGTTCCCATAGTGGACGATGGCCCCGGCATCGCCCGGCACAGCCGCGCCAGCCCGGCCCGCCGCCGCATGGAAGCCGTAGCGGCTCAGCTGGCAAAGGAAGCTGCGGAACCGCGTGGCTTTGAAGGCGTCCGGGGACATCGCCGCCCCCTCTCGGCCCGCCCCGTGGGGGCCGGCCGGGCTGAGCAGCTCCTGCTCAAAGAGGGCGCGGTCGATAAGCAGCCCCTGGCCCTGGCTGCCCCAGCGCACGGAGCGGACGCGGGGGCTGTTCGCCAGCCGCCACAGCTTGGCGGGGAAGGTGCGGGCGTCGAGCCCGGCGGGCAGCGGCAGCTCGGCCATCGCGCCTGTCGCCCACTGGCGCCGCAACGGCCGCAGCCAACGGCCTGAGGGGGGCGCTGCGCTCGGCCCCGCGCGGGAACGAGCGGCACAAAGCCGGGGCTGCGGGCACAGCGCGGGCGGGGCGGCTCCCGGGGCGCTGCCCGGGCACGGCACGGACCGGCACGGGGCAAACCCTTTCTTCCTCTGCGTGGAATCGGCCTTCTGGCTTTGGTGTGCAGCACGACCCCAAACCACCAAGGCATGCGCAGAGGGGAACTTTCGGAGAGGGGTCCAAACTGAGGAATCCCGTGGGAAACTCGGGTTCCTCTTTGTCCAGTGAAAGCAAAACCGCTCTGTGTTCAGCATAGCTGAAGTGAGGAAAAAGGTCTTCGACTGAGTAGCTTCACTATTTAGGTTGGGGTTGCAAACAGAGTTCTCCAAAGCACATGGGTCAAATGGGACAAGGGGAAATGATGACAAGGAGAGACTTGAAGACATTCTTTTTGCATCTTTTCCAGCCAGCTGGCTGGTTCTTTCTCACTGTCTCTGCCTGTCTTAGCAGATTTGGCACATTTCTCTTTCTTTGGAATCAGAAGGGGCAACAGGAAGGGGCAGCAATTTTGTCAGCGTTGCCATCAAAGTTAAAATCCTGCCCCGTGGAAGGATGTTGCTTTCCCCAAGGGATTAATGGCCTAGAGTTGTAGTCAACTCACGCTGGTGTCTTCAGCAAGATGTTTTGCCTTTTTCTTTCCTCAGGAATCACCTCTTCTCTTCTTTATTTTCCCCATTTTGGGGCGAGTTCCAATGCAAAATCCCTCCTGTAGCCAAGTCTTTTCAATGGAGACTGAAAAAGGAGATCTTGCAAAGATCTGTGCTTAGTGTCACTTGTTCTTTTTATTTTAAATTCTCTCTTGACTCTTGAACTGGAAACACTTTTCAGTCATAGCTGGGGAAAAATAGACTTATTTCCCCCCTCTTTTTAAATTCATGCCTTTTTTTTTAATGTCTTTGCATCGTTTAACCCCGAGGGCTCATGTGAGTATGTTTGGTGCTATGGCATAAGCTCATCCCACACACAGAGCAGATGTTCTCCTTACATCCGGCTTGTCTTGAGTTCCAGCTAACACTGCCTTCTCTTGCCCTCCTTCCAGGTCCCTTTGTCAGGAGCCCTGCCCTGTCACTTCAGTCCCTGCTCTGTGGGTGACATGCTGACCCAAGGATTGTTGGTCTCATCACATTCTGGAGTAGTCTTTTGCACTGAGTGGTTTAAAGATGCCCTGTCATCTCTTCCTCTGTGTGCTGGCTTTCTCAGAAAAATTGAAACCCACTACCTAGAAAACCTCTTCCCAATCCCTCTTAAATATCTTCAAACAGTACCTGAATTATGAATGATCCACCTCGGTGGGATGGGGTTTGTCTTTCTTTAAAAGCAGTGTAACAACTCTTGTAAAAATTATCCCAGCGACTGAATTGCAACAACATTTCTAATGAATAGGCAAAAAGGAGGAGACAGGAGTTCAGAAAAGAAGGGACATCTTTCCCCATGTTTCGTGGCCCTTATTTCCCACACATTTGTCTATGTGCTGCTTCATCCAGAAAAGCCTCTTTGGACATCTCCTCTGTAATCTCTGTGAGTCATGAGAAACACACGATCACTGGACCTGTGCCCTACTAGAGATGAGGAAGCAGGTGGCTGAAAAGCGGATTGTCCATTGGAATGTTTACTCACCCCTGTAGTATGGTTATGGTTGCATTGACTTTTCCACAGTACTCTGTGGCTAAGAATGAGAAGTTACCCTTAGCTGTGTTTTAAGGATGCTGAAACTTGAAAAGAAGTGGGTTTATCTTGTGTCTGGCAGCACAACTCTTTCCCAATTTTCTACCCCACTGGTAGAATTTAATGTCGGTTACAGACACCACAAGGCAAATAATGGGTATTACATTTCAGTGTTTGGGCCAAAAATTGGCTTAAAAATTAACAACAGAAAAGGTTATTAAGTTTTAGGAAAGAAACATCCTTTAAACTGTGGTATATGATTTTAGATTAAGATTTTTTTCTAAAAGTTACTCCTTGCCCCTGTAAAAGTAATTTGTAGAGAATGTAACTCAGTGTGCAGGCCTGATCACTTTAAGTATTATTGCTGTTCCATGACTTTCCTTTTCCCCTACATGACACTGTAGCTTTTGAATCGCAATTTTTACCACTTTGAAAATGCAGTTTTAGTGTTTTTCCTACTGCTGAATACTTACCAGTTCCAAGTTAAAGAGCAGTCAGTTCTGAAAGCGAAATATGCTGTATGTAAATATATTTTTTCACTGCTCTCCTGGTATTATGTGCAACAGGGGCAACGTTCAAACAGTCTATACTGACTTATTTTTGAGAAGCTGTTAGAAATGATAAATATTTTCAGTATATCTGCAATACTTTAGTGTGTGTTTCAGGTGAAACTGTCCTTTGTGCTCTTCTGCTAGCATGTAGGATCTCCTTGCAGCGTAGGAAGACACAATTTTCACTTTCTGATTGGCATACAGCTGTGTCACTGCCTTCACTGTTCCATCTCAGATGCTCAGACGGTTTTTCCTCCAACACCTGCGATAGCAATGTCCCTTAAGGTGATGCAGACATGGTGGGCATGCAGCACCCAAGCTGTTCCTGATCTTCTGGGAACTAACTGCTGGTCCTGAACCCATCCTTTGCTGTTTACTTCTATACTGTACTTGTGGCAAAGGCTGTTCCTGCCAGTGTTGTAGGTTACTTGGTCGAACCACAGCACCATGAAGAGTAGAAGCTGAAGAAATAAATGTACATTTTTCTGACCAACTTACCTGGAGTCTCTATTTGGACTTACATTGCTGATAAAAGTGAGAAATTCCTGGCAAACGATTCCTGGGAAACAAGTAATAAGTCATTGAATTTAGCATGTATTTCTTGGGTTCCTTGGCTACAGAACGGGGAAGAGAATCTTCATCACTTTCTTCCTCCTTACAGATGTGGTTTTAACCCAGTATGGGAACACCTAGACCCCAAGTTTTACATAACTAAAAATATTTGCATAGGAGGTAGAATCCCATCAGGCAAAGTGACTCTTGCTGCAGCAGCAGGTACAGAGCATCCACGCTTTTGAGTCCAGTGAATTCAAAACACAGGTTTTGAAACCTGCTCACCAACACTTAGGGGGCCACCTTAGTCCCTGGACTTTAGAGGGTAAGAAGAGAGAACATGAAGTCTTTTATACAAAAAACAGAACCACAAAGCAAAAATTCATGGTAACTGCCCTGAAACTGCACCTCAGTTTTGGGATGAACTTGGTCTGAAATGGCTCTTCACTGAACTTCACAAGCAGCTTCTGCCTCTTTCTGTTTGCTCACTTGGGTTTGTTTGTCTGCAAACAGCATCTCAGGTTGTTCTAGTGCTGCTCCCCCCCAACTAAAATCTCTCTGCACATTCTGCAGCCTCCACTGAATATCTGCATGAACTGTTTTGTGTGATGTCTGCACAAGTCTTGTTAAACCTGAAGCTGTGATGCCCTGGTTTGGGTCACCCTGTCTCCTGGACATGCTGCTCAGGGCTGCCAGGATGGTTATCCTCCCTCAAGTGAGCTGAGCTAGTGGAAGCGCTCCAGGGACGTTTAAGAGCGCAGGTACCTCAGGTGGAAGAAATTCTCATTGTCTGTGCCCGTTCAGGCTGGCTGTGACTGTGCTGAGGGGAAATGGTATTTGTTACCTGAGTAGCTCCAGGAGGGCTAAAGGTCATGCTGAAATACTCTGGTGAGGACGGTGGCAAAGGAACAAAACTGGGATTAAGGGGAGTTTTCAGTAATAATTGCATCTCGTTCTGGCTGCTGTCACAGGTAGTTTAGTCACTGGCTAAGGTAGCTCAGAAGTGATTTTGTGTTGGAATTGTAAAAAGACGAGAGGCCCGGCGACTCCGGCGGGGGGAGTTACTTGCAGACCAGCCAATGTGGTTGATAAGAGCAAAACTCCATTTATTAGCAATCCAAAGGCACTTATATAGTATACCAGCTTGTTAACTCCTAAGTGGCTTAAAGCTTATCAAAGCACATTTCTACTTCTACATTATTGGACTTACATTGGCAAGCTTCTATAGTTATGTTATGATTAAAAGAATTCAGTGTTCACCCTCCTCCCTCCGGGTCTTATCTCCACAGCTGTACCTTTTCAAAACTCCCTCTTTGTTCCCAGCCCTGCTTGTTTTCTTCACACAAGAACTTTCTCATGGAGAGTTTTTTCTCACACACAGGCCCTTCACTTCCAGGCCTATTGCTTGTACAGTTCTTTTATTGATCCCATAATTCTATCAATGATCCATGCCCCGGATCCTTTAATAATTGCAACAATTCCCCCTTTTTCTTTTTGTACAAGCAATACTTGATTGGTCACAGATGTAGTGACTTTGTATATTATCCTTTGCAAGCATTGGAAGGCAAGGTGAACACACTATTATTAATAATATTACTAGTCCTACAGTAATCAAGTGCTACACAAATAAAATTAGCCATTATTTTAAATGTAATAACTTTAACCATCCCTCTAAGTTGAGACTGTCTTCTTTTTTCTGTAATTGTGTAGTTAATTGATGTAACTCACTTATCTGCTTGTGAAGTAGGAAAAAGTGGTTAGAATGATTCATACAGCACATACCTTGGAACCTTTCACAGCCGTGGCTGTGAGCTAATGGTAGAAAATCAATGGCTGCTTAATCTTATAGTATTATATGTCTAACACTAATAACATAACACACTTAACTTATTGAGCATTTGCAAAGTCATATTAAACTTATCCCTCTCCCAGCAAGCAAGTTTAAGCAAAATAGCGTAAGCCCTGGCTGCTAAGATACCAGGTAAAAACATAAATGCTAACTAAATTAACTGCTTTCACTTGATCTAAATGGGCAGACAGCTGATTGAAAATGCCTGCTAATGCTCTGGTCTCAAGACAGTCAAAAACCAATTTTTTCACCTTACTTCTATGTTTGGTGTTATACCCAAATTCTCTTATTACAACAATCACAAGGTATTATAAGCCAAGCTCTACAGTTCACAAAACCACAGTTAAAGCAGTTCTTGACATAAGGTGAGCCCTTATTCACAGTCAGGTTTGCAGTCTATATACAGAGGGCACAACAGCCCTTTTCAGCCTTTCCTCCTCACGTGGATGCACTTCTGGATCCAGGGTCGGTGCTGTCCACTGCAGGCTCTGTCGCAGCACGAGTCCAGCAGCTGGGTACCCACAGAGGTCCTGCTGGGGTAATGTTCCGGTTTGGCCAAATTTAGAAATATATATCCTCTGAGAGGAGGCACAACCACCCCTCCCCCCACCAGGTTCGGGAAAAAAAAATAAATTTTCCTCGAAGGAAAGTGAGGAAGATAAAACTATTTATTTAACAAACACACGGGAAAGGAAAATAATGTTAAATGGTAAAATCTTTCGCTGTAGAGGAAAAACCTGGGAAAGTGTTCGAGTCCTCCCTTTGGTCTCCTCGGAGCTGGGGCTTGGCCCAGGGCCAGGCCCTCTGTGCCCGGTGGAAAGTCCTCCCGATGTGCTCTGATGTTACAGCAATCAAGCAGTCCAGTAGAAAAGGGAGAAAAAATCTGAAATTCCAGAGAAAGAAAAGTTCAACTCTCAGCCTCTCTCCAGAGAACAAGAAACTGGAAAAACTGGCCAAAAGCTGACTGGAAAAGCTGCAAGCTGGGTGCTTCCTCGCTCCCCTCCCCAGCTGGGAAAAAAACCTGCTATCTTTATGTGACCTTGAACAAGTTTCAAACTGCTTTGAGAAAGTTTTGCTCAGGTTTTCTTCCCCCTCTCAGGCTCAGTTCAGAGGCATAGAAAGGCCAATAATTAATTTCTGGGCATAGGCAGCGATATGGGATACACATCATAAGGTCACCCCAAGACAGGTAAGCACACACATGTACCCCCTGCCTGAATATCAAACCTCAGCGGGCCCCTGCCAGATCCCTGTAGCTGGGTGCCTATACATCACATAAAAAGGCTTTGTTACTTTCCTTTTTGCTTCAACAATACCGCTGTGAAGATAGGCAGGTGCAGCATCACTATCCCCAAACAAACACAAGTAATTTAATATATACAAGGCTTTTGTTAATTTTTCCTGCACATCTGAAATATCCTTGAACTTGGCTAAATATAACTTCAGCGTCTGATTAGCACGCTCTACAATAGCTTGCCCTGTGGGTACATGAGGGATTCCAGTGACGTGCCGCACACTCCACTGCTGGCAAAACTTTCGCAGCCGCTCGCTAATGTAGGCAGGACCGTTGTCTGTCTTGATCTGCTCCGGTACACCCATCACGGTGAAACAGCTGGTCAGGTGTCGTATTACATGAAGGGCCTTTTCACCTGTCTGCGCTGATGCCCATATAAATTTGCTGCAAGTGTCTATGGTGACATGCACATATTTCAGTCTGCCAGACTCAGGAACATGGGTCACATCCATTTGCCATAGTTCATTCGGGCCTAAGCCTCGGGGATTAACCCCGACACCGAGACCCGGGCCATGATGACTGCATGTAGGACATGCCCGTACTATTCCTTTGGCTTCTTCCATGGTGATGTCAAAT
Source organism: Coloeus monedula (assembly GCF_965178545.1). Classification (NCBI taxonomy): domain Eukaryota; kingdom Metazoa; phylum Chordata; class Aves; order Passeriformes; family Corvidae; genus Coloeus; species Coloeus monedula. Next base: position 59,182 of record NW_028120417.1, read on the forward strand.
TGTCTATGAAGACCTCTGGCATTCTGATGGAATGTGTTATGGGCTTCCCGTGCCTTTGCAAATTCATTCAATGGCACTGTCACAGAGACGAACTGATCTGCATAGGCATTGCCTTCGCCCAGGCCCTCTGTCCATAGATGACTCCTGACATGTATTATAGCACAGGCACACAATCTCTGACCAACGGCTGCTTGGAGCTGGCGCAGTAGTTCAAACAGGCGTCTGTTGTTTATGTCTTTGATCCGAGCATCCTCTATCCGTTCCACGATGCCAGCAACATATAACGAGTCTGTTACTACATTGAGCTTAACAGACAACCATTGCTTAAAGGCCCAGACCACTGCAGCTAATTCAAGGGTCTGCAAAGAGTCTCCAGGTTCAGCCTCTAGTATCTGATGGCACCATTGTCCTTGAACCTGCCACGTTGCAGCTGCTCGTTGGGACTTCTTTCCAGTGTCGGTGAACACTGTTACTGCTTCTCGTAGTGGGTGCTTGCTCCTTTTGGGAATCTGAATCCATGTATGCTGTGTCACCCATTTCAGTACTGGGGCCTCGAGTGGTTGTACTTCAATTTGCTGGGCATTGCTTAGCAAGCTAATTTGCAAGGCTTGAGAATTTTGTAGATACCACTCAAGCTCAGTTCTTTTCATTGGCAAGTGGATCGTTCCTGGCTCTTGCCCAGTGACTTGTATTATACGGGTGCAGCCTTTCTGTATCAATTCTGCCACATTATCGATTTTCTGTTGCAATGTTGTTTTAGGCTGTAGGCTTGTAAACATCCATTCTAGGACCTTAACTTGCTCCCCCTTTTTCTTTTGGCACTGAGTCAGTGCACCAATAAGTTGATTCTCTCCGTGGAGGACAGTAAAGTCGACTGGAATATCAGCATCCTTTCCATCAACTGCTCTGTCTGCAATAACAGTACTGATATGCTGGATAGTATCCACTTGCTCTGGTGTGGGCTGAACAGGCAAGGAAGGATCGGTCCCTTTCAGCAGGGGCCGCAGCACCTCCAGATCCTCATTACTGATGCCAACAACCAGTCGCAGCCACTGCAGGTCACCCAAGAGTTTTTGTGCATCTTTCAGGGTTTTGAGATTGGTTTGAATTGTCACCTTCTGTGGCCTGATTTGTGCCTCAGTGATATTCCAGCCCAGGTACTTCTAAACAGGTGTACGTTGAACCTTTTCGGGTGCAACAATCAAGCCATACCAGTTCAACTGATTGGTGAGCAGGAGCTCTTGCTGGGGGGTGATCAGGTTTGGCTGAGCGATCAGTATATCGCCCATATAATGATAAATGATGGCTTTCGGCCACTGCACTCGAACTGGTTTTAGTGCAGCATCAACATACATCTGGCACAAGGTGGGACTGTTCTTCATCCCTTGTGGAAGTACTGTCCACTCATACCGAGAAGCAGGCCCTGCCCTGTTCATGGCAGGGAGAGTAAAAGCAAAACGATGCATATCATCAGGATGCAATGGTATTGTAAAAAAACCAGTCCTTTAAGTCCACTATCAATAAATGCCAGTTCTCAGGTACAACTGCAGGATTGGGAAGACCAGGTTGCAGGGTCCCCATAGCTTGCATCTGAGCATTAATAGCACGCAAATCATGCAACAGCTGATATTTCCCAGATTTCTTCTTGATTACAAAGATGGGCGTATTCCATGGACTTGGAGATGGTCACAAATGTCCTTGATTCAACTGTTCATGCACTAGTGCATGAGCTTGCTGCAGACTTTGATCTTTGAGCGGCCACTGCTCGATCCACACTGAGGCATTTGTAATCCAGTGCAAGGATATCGGGAAAGTCAGTGCAGTGGCCGCTACTGAAAAGGCATGTCAGTGGTTAGCACAAAACCCAGCTGGTCGAGCACATCTCTCCCTATTACAGCGTTAACTTTCTCTGGCAGAGGCATCACTGTGACTACAACAGATGCAGTGCGTCCATCTAGTATAATTTGAATTCGCTCCCGGCTGCGTTGCACTGAAGCAGTGCCTCCAACACCTTCGACCCGCCTGCCTGTTGAAGGGGCCAATGCGGAGGCCAGCATGAATTGGCCACGATTGTCAGGTCTGCTCCAGAGTCCAAAAGCGCAGACAATGTTATAGAATCACTGCCACGAGTGAACACTGCAGTAGCAACTGGCCGCTGAGCTAGTGGGAGGGTGAGAAGAGCGAGACTCCCAGTTGAACCAAAGTTTCCCGTTCTCCGCTCTGGCATTCCCTCAGCTACAGCTGCAGTTAGGTGAGGCAGAGGAATTAATTGAGCGATCTTGCTGTGTGCTGGGATGTGCACAGGTGGAAAATGAGTTTGAGCCATAATGCAAATTTCTCCTTCATAGTCCTTATCAATTAGGCCAGGCAATATAAAAAGTCCTCTCAGGCTACTAGAAGAGCGGCCTAACAGCAAAGCTCCATGGTACTGTCTTTGATATCACTGATATTGATAACCATATTGATACTGATTAAGGGACCCCTTAATGCCAGTTGGAATCCTCTGGGGTCGGCCGTCGATCAGAGTCACATCTATTGCTGTTGCCAGGTCCAAGCTGAGGCTTCCTCGGGTTGCTGGCCAAAGGCAGTTGGCAGATTGCAGGGAGCTGCGGAGAGTGGCATTGCTACTGCTGGGGCCACTGTTGGTGTTGGCGCGCCGTGACCCTTCGCACTCAGTCTCCCGTTTCCCGGCTTCTTCCAGCAAACTTCAATGGAGTGAGTATTGAGATTGCAGTTACGGCACCATACTCGTCGGACTGGACACTGCTGTTTCACATGTCTTTGGCAGCCGCATCGGTAGCACTTGACTTCATTAGACTTATTATAGCTCCTGTCTCTTGGTGCTTCTGCCCCTTTCAAGGGGGCAAGGGCTGCGAAGGCTTGAGTCTGGGCTTGCACGAGATCTTTCCCTATCTCCTTAACAGCTTCCACTAACATTGCCTGTGGCCCTACTGGCACACGGCTCATTCTATCTAGCATCAGCTCTACCGGTGCATCAGCTGGCAAGGTAACTATTATGGACCGGGTGTACGGATTGCAATTCTCCATTACACACTGTCTTAACAATGATTCCTTCATAAAATCCTGTATATCTGAATTATGTATAGCATTAGTAACCCTATCGACAAGACTCAAAAAGGATTTATCCCTTCCTTGTTTGATTGACAGATAGGAAGGCTGAGGGGGTGCTGTTTTTACAAAGGACATTGACTGCTGGACAAGTCTCATAGCCTCTAATAATCTTTCTGGTCTCACTTGCACTTGCATTTCCACTCTGGCAAACTGCCCAACACCCATAAGCTGCTCCACCATTAACCCCATGTAAGGGGTCTTGTGCATCACGGTGGGTATTAGCAGAGGCGTCACAAAGGCGTTGCCAGTGCGCCTGCCACAGCATAACCTGCGAAGGGGTCATAATCATTCTCATAATAGTTTTAATATCCTCTGGGCAAAGAATCTCACACCCCCATACATAGTTCAG